>NW_028276756.1:2732292-2887230 GCF_052056855.1 Sturnus vulgaris | reverse complement strand
CCTTGGTTCCACAAGGCCTTGCTGGGTCACCATGCACTCTTGGTTCCATGAGGTTCTGTTCTGTCAGAATGGAGATTTGGGTCCATGGGGCCCCACAGTGTCACAATGCTCTCTTGGGTTCCATGAAGCCTTGATCTGTCACAATGGACTTTTGTTCCTCGAGGTTCCATACTCTCAGCAATGGTCTCTGTAGTTCCAGAGTGTCACAATGGACTCTTGGTTCCAGGTGGCCCCACAGTGTCACCGTGGTCTCCTTGGTTCCACAAGGCCGTGCAGTGTCACAATGGCTCACAGGTTCCATGAGGCCCCACAGTGTCACAGTGGCCCCTTGGTCCCATGAGTTTCCCCAGTGTCCCAATGGTTCCTTGGCTCCACGTGGCCCCGCTGTGTCACAATGAACTCTTGGTTCCATGGGGCCCCACAGTGTCACAGGGGTCTCCTTTTTCCTGTGGCACCCAGCAGCAAGCCCCACTGCCAGGCCCAAATGCCTGGGAAGAAGGAGGAGGGGACATTTGGAGTGATGGTTTTTGTCTCCCCAGGGCACAGTGACGTGGGCTGGGGCCCTGCTGTCCTGGAGATGGCTGAACACCGGCCTGCCCATGGAAGGGCTGAGAGACAACAACCTCTGTGCATGGAACTGCAACAGCAGAGAGCTCAGGCTGAAGGCTGGGTTTAAAAGACTGTCACCAGCACAGGAACCATCAATGTGAGAGGAAAGATGTGTGCTCATGTCTTTCCAAATCATTTGGTGGGTGCAGGGATGGGTGTTAAGGTGTTTGAAATGGGTTGTAACATTTCTACTGACTTTGGGCAGCAGGTTTGTTACCGGGCCCAGCCAGCTTGGCTCCTGACACAGACAAGGGTTTTCACTGGTTTGTACTGGTTTTTACCTATTTTCCTGGTTTGGCGTGGTCCATACTGTTCTTTCTTGTACATACTGGTTTCTACTGGTTACTACTGGTTTGCATTACACTGTTGTTTACGGTTTTTTTACTGTTTTTTTACCACTTCTACTGGCCCATACTGGTCCAGACTGGTTTATACAGGTTTCAGGGTGCTGTTGGAGCTGTCATTCATTGGGCAGTGCCTGGGGGTGAACCCCAAATCCTACGGGGTGTGGCACCACCAGGGCTGGGTGCTCGGCCATGCTGCAGTGCCCCCTGCTGGCCGGGAGGACCTGGCACTGTGCGAGCACCTCCTGGTGGCCGACCCCTGAAACTGTGAGTGGGTTGTACTGGTTTGTATTGGTTTGTGCTGGGATGGGGTCCAGGGGGTGCTGGGATGGGGCTGGGGTCACTGGGTTATACTGGGTTGTACTGGGAGAGCGTGTGTGAGTTTTCGGGAAGACCTAGCACTGTGTGTACTTGTTGTACAAGGTTATACTGGTTTGTACTGGGATGAGGTGCTGGGGTGTTTCTGATTTGTACTGGGCTCTACTGGGAAAGGGAGCAGGGGTGTGTGTGAGTGCCCCCTGCTGGCTGGGAGGACCTAGTAGCCGACTGTGAGTTATACTGGGTTATACAGATTTATATTGGCATGGAGTGCTGGGGGTCACTGGGTTATACTGGTTTATACTGGGATGTGGTTTTGGGGTTGACTGCGTTGTGATGGGTTATAGAGGGATGTTCTGGATTTTACTGGGCAAAACTGAGGTGTACTGGGTTATACTGGAAGGGGGCTTGGGGATGCTTGGCACTCCACTGGGAGCAACTTCTGGGGATGCTGGCATTACTGGTTTATACTGGGATGGGGCTTGGGACCTACTGGGAGTGACTTCAGGTAGTGCTGGCCTTACTGGTTTATACTGGGAGCTGCTGCCATGGGCTCATGGGCTCAGGGGTGGCTCACAGTGTTTATTGGTTTATGCTGGTGCCCTCCCAGTATAAACGTGGGAGCCCCAGGACCACACTAGGGGCCCCTAGACTACACTGGGAATGGGTTTGGGTGCATGAGACCTTACTGGTTTCTACTGGGAGCTGCTGCCACAGGCCTCAGGAGCTCAAGAGGGGCTCCAAGTGCTTACTGGTTTATACTGGTGCCTTCCCAGTCCACACCTGGGAACACTGGTAGGCACTTGCAGCCAGGCAGGACCTCAAGGCCGAGCTGGTCTTCACCAGGGCCTTGCTGAGCCGCAACTTCTCCAACTTCTCAGCCTGGAAACACTGCCTGGGGCTGCTGATGCCCACCAGGAGCTATGGCAAGGGCAATGCCCCCTGGAAGGCTGAAGGAAGGTGAGGGATTCCCCAAAATATCTCCCCCAATTTTGCAAGATCCCCAAAATATTCCAGCCCCTCCCTCACCTAAAGTGGGAGCTGGTGGGTTCTGTCAGGTTGAGTGGGTAGACCTGGTGTTCCTAAATCCCCATTGACTTCAATGGGTAGACCTGAACTCCTGGATACCTGGGTGCCCCCATTGAGATATTGGGGTTTCCCCCACTGCTTCCCTGAGATTTTGGGGTGCCTCCTTTGCCCACCCCAGAGCTGGAGCTGCTGCAGAATACCATCTTCACCAACCCCATGCACCAAAGCACCTGGCTGTACCTGCACTGCATCCTCTCCTGAGGTAACTCATGTCTCCCTCTCACCCCTGATGTCCTCACCTGGAGTTTTGGGGTACCCCTGAATGTTGGGGTGCCCCCCAACAGCCCCACAACTGCCAAGGGTCATCTGTGTCCCCATCGACTGGGAGGACGGTGGCCATCATCTTCTCCTGGCCTGTCAGGGTGAGTCAGGGCACTTGGGTGCCCCAAAAATTACCTGAATATCCCTGAAAATTATCAGGGTACACCTGGATACTGCCCAAAATCACCTGGATCCCCCTCAACAATCACCAGACTACACCTGGTTATCCCCAAAAACTCACCTGAATACCCCCTGAAATCACCAGGATATTCCTGGTTACCCCTTGGATTCCTGGATTACCAAAAGCTCCTGGGGCCCCTAAAAACATCCTCTTTGCTTCGACTGGGTAGACCTGGTGCCCCTAAACCCCATTGCCTTTAAAGGGTAGCCCTGCTGTCCCTAAATTCCTATTGACTTCAATGGGTTAGATCTGGAGTCCTGTTTATCTCCATTTATCTCTACAAATTCCTCCCAGTGGCCTCACTTTTGCTTCAGTGCTCCCAATCACCCCAGTGTCCTCCCTTAGCCCCTCCCAGTGCTCCCAGTTTAAAGAGTAACTCTTCCCAATCAAGCCCTATCAATGGGTAGACCTGGTGTCCCTAAATCCCTATTGACTTTACAGGGGTAGACCTGGTGTCCTTCAATCCCCTTTGTCTTCAGTGGGCAGAGCTGATGTCCCAACATTTTTGCTGCTAAAGATCCCAGTTATTGGCTTGGAATTCCCAGATTTCAGGCTGAAAATGAACATTTTTGGACTTATCTGGAGTCACAGCTCCAGCATGGCACGCAGGTGAGGGATCAGGGATTCGGGATTGGCCTCCAGGAATTCATCCAGCACATCCAGAGCATCAGCACTACTATCCTGGAGCAGAAATTCCCAGAATTCAGCCCAAGATTTCCCCCAAATTTACACAAATTTCTCCATTTTAGGACCAAATTTCAGAAAAATCCCATTGACTTCAATGGATAAACAAGGTGTCCCTAAATCCCTATTGACTTTAATGGGATAAACCTGGTGTCCATAAGTCCCTATTGATTTCATTAGTCATGTCTGATGTCAAGAAAATGTGCATTGGGAGATTGATATTACAAGAGATGGGGCAACTGAGAGACGTTGTCAAAGATGGTTTATGGCCTCATGGTGTCAGTCTCATAGAAGGGTGAGACACTAAAGCTGTTACATCCAACACCAAACTATCAGAAGCCTCCTCATTCTTAGTTACAATGCCTTATGTTCGTTTTTTAGCCTATCAAATACTTGTGTGAAGTTTTCCAGCATCATTTTGCACCAATCATTAATTGCTTTCCTTCTCATGGCTTTGCAGTAATGTGTCATTTTTCAACCAATCCTATAACACTTCACAAACCTACATTGATATATCTTAAACTTCTAAATAACTTTATGACAGGTTGTATTGCTAAGCTTTACAATCTTTTACTATCTTACTTAACATACTGCTTTGCTTACATAATGCATATTTGTGTTTGCTTAAAACATATTTCTACTTAAACTAATTATAACTATATGATGTATGTATATTATACTATATAATTATAACTATATTCTTGTTTTATATCTATTTTACTTTTCATGCTCTGATTCCCCAAGATTTCTCCAAGGTCTTAGGTCAAACCTTGGATCCATCTCAATCTCTGAGCCTGTATGCACAAGGCCCTGAGAGCTCTCTGTGCCTGCATTTCCCACACCACCTGTCATCTCTGCCTCCAATTTCCTGCTCTCACTGGAACCTGAGGACACTTTCTCAGTTGTGTCCCTCAGTGGGACCCATGAATGGCATCAGAAACTTTGGAGTTCGATTTTGACTGAATTCTTCAGAGGTTTCCTAGCAAACCACCGTTCTGTCTTGATTTCCCTCTGGTCTGGCGCAGTTCATCAGGAAGGTTTTCATCCCCTGTTATGGAGAAATATGACAAAGGGCTTCTTAGAAATATCCATTCCAATTTTCTGGGGTGTATTTTTATTATTGTTCTCTTTAGAGCAGAGGTGACTGCAGCATTCTGTGATTGATATTTGTGAGAAATGGATTTATAAAGGATTCTCAAAGCCTGACTGAAAGCTCACACAGTCTTGTACATCTGGATGCAAACTCTGAGATAAGGTGTGCTGACTCAGAATGGCCCTGGAATAGAGAAGACCTTGCTGAGAGACAGATTGAACTAGAAACAAGTTTCAAATGACGGCCTTGCAAAAAGACCAGAATTTTTTAAAGAATTAGGACTGTGAAAGATGCATTGTGGTAAGAGGATGTGGAGTAGAATACTCGGTGATTGGTGTTAGAAGTATTAGCACCATTGTGTGGCAAAAGCTAATAGGCTGAAAAGCATTTCTAAGGTATTGTAACAAGGAAATAACTTGGCTTCAGATAGAATGGCATTGAGTTTTACATCTCTTATGTTTCACTCTTCAATGAGACTGATAATGGAATAAAATCTTTTTTAAAAAGTGCCTCTCAGTTTCCCCATCTCAGGCTCATTTCCACTCGGAAAAGAGGTCCAGTATATTTGAATCCACGTTTGTAATCCTCATGGTCTATTTTTGTTCTGTCCTCAGTCTCCATGCAACCTAGCCAAAGACTTCCTAGCTCCCATAGAGTGATCATTTCCTTGGGGCCTCTAAACCATGTCCTGGGAGATCTGTGGGCCCTCCCAAAGGTGTTCAGCCTTGGAGATTTTGTGATTTAAGTCCAGCAATGGCTGAGTAACCTTTTTTCTTAAGGTTTTATTGCCAGAATAATAGAGAATATCTTTAAACTTAATGAGGGCAGATTTAGATTTTCCATACCGATTAAATATTTATGATGAGGTTGGCTGGACACTGGCACAGGTTATTGCCCTCTGAATAGAAACCCCATCCCTGGAAGTGTCCAAGGTCAGGGGCTTTGTATTACCTGAATGAATGAAGATGTCCCTGGGTAATGGACTGGGAGTTGGACCAGAGGCTTTTTTTGGTCTCTTCTCACTCAAACCATTTGACGATTTTTTTATTCTTATATCCCCCACTGCTTCTCCACAGGGTACAGCCAGGGGGTGGTTGGGCTCTTCTTCCCAGGGAGCAGTGACAGGACAAGAGGATAGAGCCCTAAGCTGTTCCAAGGGAGGTTTAGGCTGGACATTAGGAAATGTTCTTCACAAAAAGGGTGATGGAGCATTGGAATGGGCTGCCCAGGGAGGTGGGTGAGTCACCATCCCTTGGAAGTGTTTCAGGAAAGACTGGATGTGGCACTGAGTGCCATGGTCTGGGTGACAAGGTGGTGTTGGGTCACAGGTTAGGCTTGATGCTCTCAAAGATCTTTTCCAGCCTGAGTGATTCTGTGATGATTGTGACACTGCAGGGCTCTGAAGAAGCAAGGTCCCATTGTGACACTGTGGGGCTAAATGGAACCAAGGTCCACTGGTGACTCTGGGTCATTGTGGAACCACAGAGGCCACAGTGACACAGCAGGCTTTGTTGAACCAAGGGGCCATTGTTACACTGTGGGGACTGGTGGAACTGAGGGAACAATTTTGACACCAAGGTGACCCCTGTAAATAAGGGCTCACTGTGATACTGCAGGGCCTCATGTACTCAGACACCACGGGGACACTGACACTGCAAGGGTGTCAGGGCACCAAGAATCCATTGAGACACTGCAGTCTCTTGTGTCACCAGGGCTCCATTGTGACACTGTGCAAACAAGGAGTCCATTGTGGACCTCTGGAGCCTTATGGAATTTGAGGGCACCTGTGACTTCGTGGGGCCTCATGAAATCAAGAACACAGTTGTGACACTTTTTGGCCTCGTGGAAACATGAAGTCCATTGTGACACTGTGGAACCTGATGGAACAATGGGGCCATGGTGACACTGCAGGGCCCCATGGAACCAAAAGCCCAGTGTTACTCTTTGGGGCCTTGTGGAACCATGGAGACCACTGTGACACTGCTGGACTCGCAACAGAGCCCCAGTTTTTCAAAGGCACATGAGTGCCAGCCCTCAGGAAGCCAGGGCCAGCCAGATCGGTCTCTCCTGGCTGATTTCATCTGGGAATAATCTTTGAATATATGGAAATTTGGAGGACAAATACCAATTTTGGCACTGGACACCTGGAGGAGTTCTTTTCCATAGGAAGGAAAGCACAGAGCCCCAGTGCTTCAGGGACAGATGAGAAGTGGCCCTGGACATATCAAGGTCAGCTGGACTTGCCAGGTGGCCTCCAGGAGGCCCAGCCAGACCTGTTCAATGTTCCCTTGGTTCCATGGGGCCCTGCAGTGTGACAATGTTCTCCTTGCTTCTGAAGCGTCACAATGACCCCATGCTGCCATGACACCTTGCAATGTCACTGTGGGTTCTTGGTTCCACAAAGCCTTGAAGTGTCACAATGGCCCCTTGGCTTCATGTGCACTCGCTGTGTCACAATGGCTCCTCTGTGACACTACAGGCTCCACAAGGTCACCATAAACCCTTGGTTCCTTGGGGCCCTCGGGTGTCACAATGGTCTCCTTGGTTCCATGAGGCACCACGGTGTCACCATGGTGTCCTTGGACCCGCATTGTCACAAAATGACCCATGGTTCCATGGGGCTCTGCAGTGTCACCACAGTCACTGTCAGAGGCTGGATGAGATCAATGTCCCAGACACCTCGGGATGCTCTGAATACTCTGTGTGGGGCCAGGGCCGCGTCTGCCCTTGGTTTGTGGTGGGACAGAGCCCCGCCCCCAGCCCGTGACAGCTGTCAATCACACAGCAGGGGTGGTCCTAACCCAGCTCTGATTGGCCGAGCTGTCGATCAATCACACAGCAGGGTTGATGTTAAACCAGCTCTGATTGGCCAATCTGTCAATCACACAGTAGGGGCAGTGATAACCCAGCTCGGATTGGCTGAGCTGTCAATCAATCACACACTAGCAGCAGGTACAAACCCTGACTCTGATTGGGCAAACAACTGGAAATCCCACCCAAAGGGCGGGCCCATACAGGCTCAGGGGATTAAAACCTGGAGCTCGAGCTCAGCTGTGGTCTGGGTTGTGCTGTCTCCTGGGGTTCTTCTGTGAGCCATGCTGGAACTTGAGCAGCTGATACCTGTGTGCATTTCTGTCTATAGATCTTCTGTGCTTCTGTTGTTCTCTATTTCTTTGTCTAATCCTACTTACCTGGGACATTTTTGGGTAATTTAACATCTTCGGGGTTAAAGGTTTTTAGGTTAAATGGTCTTGTGTTAATTAAGTTAATGGTATGAAAAGAGTTTTATGGTGAGTTGGAGCTTGTATAAATCCTTCTGTCCAAGTTCCTTGATTGTCTATATTTTGCCTGTAAAATTTTGTGTTATTTTGACCTCTTAGCTCAGCTGGTTGGAGCAGAGTGCTTGTATCACCGAGGTTGTAGGTTCAATCTGTGTGTGGGCCATTGACTCAAGAGTTGGACTTGATGATCCTTTTGGGTCCATTCCTACCAAGAATCTTCTGTGCATCTGACCACGTTGAGAATATCTGTCTTGGGTTTCTCCTGTGCACCAAACGGAACCTTTGGTTACCCCCAGCATTTCAGTGTTCTGGGGTGTTCCAGCCCTGCAGGCTCACCATGGCCTCTTGTTTCCATCAGGCCCTGCTGTGTCACACTGGCCCTTGGTTCCATGAGCATCTGGAGTGTCACACAGCTTGATGACATTTGTCCTTGCTGCCCCTGCCATCCCACTGCCCCAGCAACAGCCCCGAGCCACCCGTGAGGGACAGGCCCTGCTGGGCCAGGCCTGGGCTCAGGCCTTGGCCTTTCTGCTTCCTCCACCCAGCCCAGGCCTTGCTCAGCATTGCAGTTCCCTGCTCACAGCCTCGGGCTCCTGCAATCCTGCCCTCAAGGACCTGCTCTCACCAGTCCCTGGGGAGCCTTTGGCACTCCCTGCCCTCAGTGGGGCCACTGATGCTCCAAAAGGCTCCCCAGGGACTGGTGAGAGCAGATCCTTGAGGGCAGGATTGCAGGAGCCCGAGGCTGTGAGCAGGGAACTGCAATGCTGAGCAAGGCCTGGGCTGGCTGGAGGAAGCAGAAAGGCCAAGGCCTGAGCCCAGGCCTGGCCCAGCAGGGCCTGTCCCTCACGGGTGGCTCGGGGCTGTTGCTGGGGCAGTGGGATGGCAGGGGCAGCAAGGACAAATGTCATCAAGCTGCCAGCCCTGGCAGCCTCCTGAGGGAGGGCCGAGGCAGAAGCAAAGTGCAGCCCCTGCCAGGAAAGTTCCTTCTGTGGGGCTGCAGAGGCCCTGCCCGAGCCCAGGGCACAAAGGCCTGGGTGCCTCTGGCCCTGCCAGCCCTGCCCAGCCCTTGGCCATCTCTCCTGCAGGCTGTGCCCCCTGTGCGTGCTGCTCCTGTGCCCTGGCCGGCTGCACACGCCCATCTCGCTGTCCCCCCCAGCATTTCTCAGCCCAGCATTGCTGTGCCCTCCCTGGGCTCCCTGCACCCAGCGCTGCCGGCTCCTGGCACACAGAGCCATGACATGGCCCAGCCTCACGCTGGGACACCTCGGGCACCAACATTCTGCCCTGGTGCTGCCCGAAACCCCAAGTAAAACACAAACTAACAGAGTGTCAGTTTATGCGGTGCTTTATTTAGGGCCCGGGGACCTGCGGACTCGCGTCCCAAGTCAGGATCCCGCTGGTTCCCTTTTTAGAGGGTTTTTTATACCCTTTTTACAAATGGTTTATGTGCAGAAGTACACATTCTTCTGTAGATACATTCACCTTGAAGATAGCATTTTGGCGTCATAAATCCTACATGGTTGCTTATCTTAGGACTATAGTGTTCTCCTCCTCAATCTCTCTCTGGCGCCACTGCCTCAGGACTATAGTGTTCTCCCCCTCAATCTCTCTCTTATGCCACTGCCCACCACCAGTACTTTATTTATGTTTAGACTTTAACCTTATCACTAACGGTTCTGCATGCTCTCAGCACAGCACACTCTTAAGTTAGTTTCCCAGGGCCTACTCTGGGGACTGCAGTCTTCAAGCCTTAGCATTACTACTACTATTATGGTTTATACACTTTATATTCTAATATTCAGGATTTCTAGTCCATACGGTAACAACTCCCCCCTTTTGAGCATTCTTCAGAGCCTTCTGCAAGGATGCTCAATTCTTCCAAGTGATAGTTTCCAGATATGATGGTGGAGGGTTGTTTCAGGAAGTTGGTTGAATCACTTCTTTTCGAGTCAGGGCCTTCATGATTTGCCGTGTATGTGTTCCTTCTTTAGCAATTATTCCTAAAAGACACCTATACATAATCACAATTACTACAATGATTATTACAATCATTATTCCATTTTGAATAATTGAGGATAACCAACCAGAGACCTGGATTCCTAAAGAACTGAATAAAGCTCCAACCCAATTATGTTCTGCATTCTTTTGTACTTCATGTATGTTTAGTTCAATTCGCTCCAATTGACCTATATCCTTTTCTACTTCCTTCGTGACATTTGGGATATGTACACAACAGTGATCATCCCTTCCTTGTAAATATCCACAAACTCCGTGTTCCTTTAATAAGAGCAGATCTAATGCCATTCTATTCTGGATTGTCATCCTGGTTGTGGCTTGTAATTGTATATTAAGATCTCTAAATCCCTTCTTTGTTACTGCTGCCAATCTTTCTGTCTGCTCTAGTAATTTATATAACATTTCCCGGTTTCTATATGTAGATACAGGTGCAAATAAGGATTCAAGCATCCAACCGAATTTTACACTTTCCCCCGGTTCGTGCCATTCATTCTCTAGATTTTCTGCTTCGACTATCTCAGGGCTTAATCCCCTTTTCGTCCTTTTCTCTTGGTCCTCCTTGGTTAATTTGGACTGTTTCCAAAATGGACATAAGGTTGGTATCCCTAACGTTATTTGAGTAATCGGACCACCTATCGGTAAATGTGTAGTCCATTGGCCATGTCCCATTACCCAGACTGAATTTCCGGGGCTTCGTACTGTGGTTGATTGACAATCTTTCCGAGCTCCTTTTAATTCTCCCGTTATTGTATGGTTGTATCTCTGACATTCACATCCCCATTTCAACAACACCCGAACGGGTACCAATCCAATTTGGGATTCTGGGGTATCACAGGTTATGACTTTACTACAGTTCCAACCTGATATTTGGGCTAGTCTGCTGTGGTGCACTGTTTCAACTTCGAGGGCCCCTGGATGTTCCTGTTTTCTTGACCACTCGATACACCAGTGTATTGATCCGATATAACTATAGGGTTCGAGTAGGCTAGGACCCCAAATTGCTTTCCATTGCTCCCACTCTTCTTTCCCTTCCTGACACACTATCTCATGATAATAATCTACTACAGGTTTTCTTCTTTTCTGATTTACTTCAAATGTGCACCACCCAACATTGTTGTATTGACCTATTTCAGTGAATACAGAATTTGGTAATTTTAAACATTCCGATCTTTGCCCTGGGGTTGACCACCGTCTTCCATAGGTATAAACCTCTTCTACTATTCTAGTGCGATTTCGTAGCTCTCTGTGGCATTTCCTCGTTCCATTTACTATTTTTGGGGGCATTTCTCCTAATGGGATGATTCCCCACGGTATAGGGTCACTTGCTGCCTTTGGCAAGGGCAAACACGCTGTTATCGCTGTTACATTTTGCATTTTCCCAAAATCCCTAATTAATCCCACTACCAAATTCTCTTGCCCCAATTCCTGTTTCTCATTTTCCATTTCTTTTGCTTGTTGGACCATTCTAGTTTTTCTCATCCTGCAAAGATTCCCTAATTTAAGAGTACAATTGATTCTCAATGAAGGACCATCCCACATGTCAATTCTCATACTTGTGGGTGTTACTTGTATTGGATAAGAATGCCCTTCTGTCTTAAAACCCTCCACCAAAATTTTTACATCTAAGTTCCCATAATCGAAACTTTCCCTAATCCATACCATGCATGAAAATTGACCAACCTGGGCTTTTTGCAAGTGTGAGATCATTAGGGTAGTATTACCTTTCTGCTGTTTCATATCCCAAATTGTCACAATTTCTTCTGAAAATACCTTATTTGTAGTGATCAATTTCCATTCCGTCTTTACTTCATCGAATCCAGCTCCCTGGTTATCAGAAAACAAACAGGTTAGATTTACATTTGCCCCTTGTGGTACAATCACTGTTGGTTTAGGGACAGTAACTTTAACAAAGGCATCTCCGATACGAGCAATGCTCAACATTAACATCGCAATCAAGGCCTTGCCCTGAACACCAGTTTTGTGTCGGTTAGAGGTTGGACTTCCCATCGTGACGGGACTTTCTTGATTCGGGTGTAGTGTATCCAATTGTCGATCCCTTGGACCTTTACGGCTGTGTATGTAGTCATAATCACTTGTCGGGGGCCGTCCCATGTTTCTTTTAGTGGTTCCACATTCCAGTTTTTAATGTAGACTTGGTCTCCAGGCTGTATATCGTGGACGGGATTCTCCAGAGGCAAAGGTCGATTCCACTGCAACGCCCCCCGTAGTGCTGTAAGAGTCTTATTGAGAGACAAAATGTAATTTACCAGTACCTGATCTCCCACCACATTAGGGTCCCCTTTGTAAGTTGCAGCATGATAGGGTTTGCCGTATAAAATTTCATACGGACTTACTCCTACCTTGTCTCTAGGTTTGATTCTGACCCTTAACAGAGCTAAAGGTAATGCTTGAGGCCATTGTATCTTTGCTTCTTGGCAGATTTTCTTAATTTGGCCTTTTAGTGTCTGATTCATTTTTTCTACTTGTCCACTAGACTGAGGTCTCCAAGGTGTATGGAGATTCCATGTTATCCCAAGTACCTTAGCCACTTCTTGCACTATTCCTGCCACAAAATGAGGTCCCCTATCAGAGGACATCCCTAGTGGGATTCCAAACCTAGGGATGATTTCTCGAAGTAAAGTTTTAATCACTTCTTTTGCTTGGTTTGTTCTACATGGGAATGCCTCTGGCCAGCCTGAGAAGGTACATACATAGACTAAAACATACTTATACCCCTGTGCTTTTGGTAATTCTGAAAAATCTATCTGCCAATAATCTCCTGGCTGTGGGCCTATTTGCAATTTTCCCATTTGCACTTGCCTACGTGTCATTGGGTTGTTCTTAATACAAACTGGACACATTGCATTGATCCTTTTGGCCATTGTTAACATCTGATTGGAGATTATTTCTTGTTTTAGAAATTGCACTAAAGCTTCTGGTCCCCAATGGCATTTGTTATGTTCAATTTCTAATATCATTCTCATTATTTTTGTTGGCAATATCACTTGTCCTACGGCAGTTACATACCATCCGGCCGCATTCTTCTTAGCTTGTACTAGCCGTGCTAATTTTTCGTCTTCTGGTAGGTATACTGGTACTTCGTCCATGAAAGCTTCCGCAGGGTTGGTACGTGCTGGTAGCAACGCCATTTGGGTCCATACCTCGCGAGCAGCCTGTCTGGCTGCTCTGTCAGCCAGACGATTTCCCTGGAATGCTCTTTCTTCTCCCTGCTGGTGTCCTTTTACATGCATTACTGCTACCGCCTGGGGCTTATGTACTGCTTCCAGTAGTTGCACAATTTGTTCTCGGTGTTTGATTGACGAACCCTGTGAATTTAATAGTCCTCTCTCCTTCCATAATGCCCCATGTACATGTATTACCCCAAATGCATATTTAGAATCAGTCCAAATATTTACTCTTTTCCCTTGACTCAATTCCAAGGCTCGGATGAGGGCTTGGATTTCAGCTTTTTGTGCTGATGTTCCGGGAGCCAGGGCTCTGGCTTCTATAACCTGTCTTAGAGTTACCACTGCATACCCGGCGTACCTGGTTCCATTCTCCACGAAACTAGATCCATCGGTATACAGCTCCCATTCAGGTTCGTCTAAGGGCTCATCCTTTAGATCCTTGCGGGTAGCGTATACCTGTTCGATGGTCTCCACACAGTCGTGTACCAGGTTGCCTTCTTCTTGGGTGGCTCTAAGAAATTCGGCTGGATTGAGATGGTTAGTTACCTTCATTTCAACATCATCATGTTCCCTAAGGATTGCCTGGTATTGCAGCATACGGCTGGAGGAGAGCCAATGCCCCCCCTTTTGTTCCAACACTGCTATTACCATATGTGGGACAAACACTTCCATTTTCTGCCCCATAGTTAGTTTTCTAGCTTCTTGTATCAGAAGCACTGTTGCAGCAACAGCTCTAAGGCAGCCAGGCCATCCAGCGCTTACTGGATCCAGTTGTTTTGAGAAGTATCCCACCGGGCGCTTCCATGTTCCCAATTTTTGTGTCAACACCCCAATCCCCAGTCTTTGCCTCTCATTTACATATAGCTGAAAGGGTTTTGTGAGATCTGGCAACCCTAATGCAGGTGCCTCTTTTAGGGCTTGCTTCAAGTTCTGAAATGCCTTTTCTTGTATTTTATTCCATTTAAATTCAGGATTCTTGACTGCCTCATACAGAGGTTTTGCTTTTAGTCCAAATTCTGGAATCCACAACCGACACCACCCTGCCATTCCTAAAAAGGACCTTAACTCTTGTGGATTTCGAGGTGTTGGTATAGCACATATGGCCTGGATCCGGTTCACCCCTAATTTCCGAACTCCTTGTGATATCTCGCATCCCAAATAAATGACTTGTGTTCTTACCAGCTGGGCCTTTTCTTTTGACACTCGGTATCCAGCTTGTCCGAGCATGTTGAGGAGTTCAATGCTGAGTCTGCGACAGATGTCTTCTTCTGTTGAGGCTAGAAAAATATCATCTACGTACTGTAAAAGAATAAATGAGGAAGGTGACTCCTTTACCTGAGTTAGTCTCCATTCTTCTAGTTCCCGGGCTAATTGGTTTCCGAAGATGGTTGGAGAATTCTTGAATCCTTGTGGTAAGCGTGTCCAGGTGAGCTGTCTTTTCCGTCCTGTAGCAGGATTTTCCCATTCGAAAGCAAAAATTTTCCTACTTTCAAATGCCAAAGGGATACAGAAGAATGCATCTTTCAAGTCAATTACTGTGAACCATTTAAATATCTCCGAGACAGCTGTTAGCAATGTATATGGATTTGCTACTACTGGATGAATATCCTTTGTTATATTATTAATTGCCCTCAGATCTTGAACTAACCTGTACTTACCATTGGACTTCTTTACCGGAAATATGGGGGTATTGAATTCTGATTCACATTCCTGTAATATCCCTAAACTGACAAACTGATCTATTAAGGGTGCTACTCCTTTCCGAGCCTCCAGTTTCAGAGGGTACTGCCTTATCCGTACGGGTTGTGCTCCTTCCTTCAATTCCACAACTACCGGTTGTGCTGCTTTTGATTTTCCAGGAATCCCTATTTCCCATACCCATGGTACCACAGCCTGTTCTATTTCTGTGGGGATTTCTGTTGCCTCTACTTCTTTCACTGTAAATAATTTGGCTATATTATCTTCTGGAATTTCTAATTTTACTCTTCCTTTTTCAAAGATTATTTTTGCCTCTAACATTGATAACAAATCCCTCCCTATTAATGATTCTGGGCTATTTGGCATATATAAAAATTGATGATCAAATTCTTTCCCCCCAAACTTTATATCCAACGGACGTAAAAATGCCCTTTCTTCCACCTGTCCTGTAACCCCTACCACCCGAATGGTAGAATCACTTAGAGGTCCTAATTTGGTGTTAATAGCAGAATATGTAGCCCCCGTATCTACTCTAAATTCCAATGGTTCCCCGTCTACTTCTAAGACTACCTTCAGATCCCGATCTAGTCAGCTTTGATTCTGGTAGCTTCCCATCATAAAGGCTTGGGCGACACCTTGTGGCCCTCCCCGAACTGCATTTGAATTATTTATCAACCCCTCCCCGCTATTCAGCCCGAATCCCATACCTTGATTAAGTGGACATTCGTTTTTCCAGTGTCCTCTGTTCTTGCACAAGGCACACTGATCCAATCCCAATCTCATTCTTCCTTGTCCCATTTGTAATTGGTTTGGGAATCCCCTTCCACCCATCGAAATTCCTCCCCTAGCCATTCCTCGCCCCCGTCCGCGCCCCCGGCCACCTCCCCACATACCATTCCCCGTTATCTGCTGTAGTACTGCCAACATACTAGCTTGTTGCTTCTTAGCAGTCTCTTTTTCCCTATTATTATATACCTTCCACGCAACTTCTAAAAGTTTATCCAAATTCCGTGTATCTTCCCCTTCTAATTTCTGCAACTTTTTCCGAATATCCTCTTGGGATTGTCCCATAAAAATTAAAGCTAGCTGCAATTTCCCTGATTCCCCTTCAATTTCCAAACTGGTATATTTTCGAGCAGTTTCCTTAAGCCTTTCTAAGAAAGCTGACGGGGACTCATTTTTCTCCTGCTTTACTGAATACAGCTTGGACCAGTTTAACGTCTTAGGTATCCCGCTCCGTATTCCTTCTATCAACAATTCTTGATAAGCCTTAAGTCTATGGTAACCCCCTGTTGAATTAACATTCCACTCTGGATCCTCCCGCGGCACCAAATCGTTTAATGTACCATCCGCTATTTGCAACCTAATCATTTCTCGTGCCTTTTCCCTCATAGCTCTAAACACCATCTCTTTCTCAGTAGAGTCCATTATTGTATCCAGTAAAACCTGTAAATCATTCCAGTCTGGATTCTGTGTTTTAATCACCATTTTCACTACCCTTGCCGCCCGTTCAGGATCCTCCCGATAAGCCCCCACAGACTGCTTCCAAATTAACAAATCATTAGGAGAAAAAGGAACTTTCACCATTACTCGTTCCCCGTGGGGTCCGACCGCTTCCCGCAACGGAGCCATCAATTGTGCACCCCTTTTTCCCTTCTTCTCCCGCCCGCTACGGGTCCTTTCACATAGAGGAGTACGCGGCTTATCAACGACTTTTCCTTTCTCTAAATCCCCCCCCTTTTTCTTCCTCATTCACCTCTTCGTCCGACTCACTCGATTCACTCTCTTCCGGGGGGGGTGCACTAGGTGCTACCAACAGAGAAACATCCTCCTCAGGGTCTGACAACTTAACAGAATACTCCTTCCCTTTCTGCCACCCTTTGCAGCCCGCACAACTATCTGTTGCTGTTTTTAAGACCATGATGCCACACTCCTTCTGCCACTCTGGCTTATTTTTCAAATAATAAAACAAATCAAGATACGGGATTTCTTCCCATTTCTCATTATTTTGTAAGAAATGCATAAGAGGAGTTATAATATCAGGATTTAGAGTACCATTTCGGGGCCATTGCATACCCTCAGGTTCGTATTGGGGCCACACATGATTACAAAAATCAATCAATTTCTTTTTACTCAGTTCTTGACCAAATTTCCCCACCTTCCAATGTTGCAACAAACAGCCCAACGGTGAATCATTCGGAATTTCCATCCCCGAACTAGCCAGAACTTTAAAGGTTTTAAAAGGCATCATAACACTCACACTCACACACTTTACTATTATTTCCACACTCACACACCCTTTACCACAATTCTTGCCTTTCTCGTCGCCGCGAGTGGCAAGTGCTGGATCTGCGCAATCACTGTTGCGTCTGACGACCAGCGCCTAGGCTTCCTTTTCCACAACCTTTAAGACGTCCTTTGCCCCCGGTGCGGGATCACCGTCCCGTCTTAATCGGCGGGCTTTCCCTTTCAATAAAGAATAAAGCACCTTGCAGGCTTACCTCACAGTCGTCCGTCAGGCGCGGGGTCGGGCACGGGTTGATGTCTCCCCAGAAATCACCTGGTGCCGGCGGGGAGTAGATCAGCTCGCGAACCGCCCCTGCCGCCTCCGGAGTCCTGCCGCGGTCGCCAAAACTGCTGCCCGAAACCCCAAGTAAAACACAAACTAACAGAGTGTCAGTTTATGCGGTGCTTTATTTAGGGCCCGGGGACCTGCGGACTCGCGTCCCAAGTCAGGATCCCGCTGGTTCCCTTTTTAGAGGGTTTTTTATACCCTTTTTACAAATGGTTTATGTGCAGAAGTACACATTCTTCTGTAGATACATTCACCTTGAAGATAGCATTTTGGCGTCATAAATCCTACATGGTTGCTTATCTTAGGACTATAGTGTTCTCCTCCTCAATCTCTCTCTGGCGCCACTGCCTCAGGACTATAGTGTTCTCCCCCTCAATCTCTCTCTTATGCCACTGCCCACCACCAGTACTTTATTTATGTTTAGACTTTAACCTTATCACTAACGGTTCTGCATGCTCTCAGCACAGCACATTCTTAAGTTAGTTTCCCAGGGCCTACTCTGGGGACTGCAGTCTTCAAGCCTTAGCATTACTACTACTATTATGGTTTATACACTTTATATTCTAATATTCAGGATTTCTAGTCCATACGGTAACAACTCCCCCCTTTTGAGCATTCTTCAGAGCCTTCTGCAAGGATGCTCAATTCTTCCAAGTGATAGTTTCCAGATATGATGGTGGAGGGTTGTTTCAGGAAGTTGGTTGAATCACTTCTTTTCGGGTCAGGGCTTTCATGATTTGCCGTGTATGTGTTCCTTCTTTAGCAATTATTCCTAAAAGACACCTATACATAATCACAATTACTACAATGATTATTACAATCATTATTCCATTTTGAATAATTGAGGATAACCAACCAGAGACCTGGATTCCTAAAGAACTGAATAAAGCTCCAACCCAATTATGTTCTGCATTCTTTTGTACTTCATGTATGTTTAGTTCAATTCGCTCCAATTGACCTATATCCTTTTCTACTTCCTTCGTGACATTTGGGATATGTACACAACAGTGATCATCCCTTCCTTGTAAATATCCACAAACTCCGTGTTCCTTTAATAAGAGCAGATCTAATGCCATTCTATTCTGGATTGTCATCCTGGTTGTGGCTTGTAATTGTATATTAAGATCTCTAAATCCCTTCTTTGTTACTGCTGCCAATCTTTCTGTCTGCTCTAGTAATTTATATAACATTTCCCGGTTTCTATATGTAGATACAGGTGCAAATAAGGATTCAAGCATCCAACCGAATTTTACACTTTCCCCCGGTTCGTGCCATTCATTCTCTAGATTTTCTGCTTCGACTATCTCAGGGCTTAATCCCCTTTTCGTCCTTTTCTCTTGGTCCTCCTTGGTTAATTTGGACTGTTTCCAAAATGGACATAAGGTTGGTATCCCTAACGTTATTTGAGTAATCGGACCACCTATCGGTAAATGTGTAGTCCATTGGCCATGTCCCATTACCCAGACTGAATTTCCGGGGCTTCGTACTGTGGTTGATTGACAATCTTTCCGAGCTCCTTTTAATTCTCCCGTTATTGTATGGTTGTATCTCTGACATTCACATCCCCATTTCAACAACACCCGAACGGGTACCAATCCAATTTGGGATTCTGGGGTATCACAGGTTATGACTTTACTACAGTTCCAACCTGATATTTGGGCTAGTCTGCTGTGGTGCACTGTTTCAACTTCGAGGGCCCCTGGATGTTCCTGTTTTCTTGACCACTCGATACACCAGTGTATTGATCCGATATAACTATAGGGTTCGAGTAGGCTAGGACCCCAAATTGCTTTCCATTGCTCCCACTCTTCTTTCCCTTCCTGACACACTATCTCATGATAATAATCTACTACAGGTTTTCTTCTTTTCTGATTTACTTCAAATGTGCACCACCCAACATTGTTGTATTGACCTATTTCAGTGAATACAGAATTTGGTAATTTTAAACATTCCGATCTTTGCCCTGGGGTTGACCACCGTCTTCCATAGGTATAAACCTCTTCTACTATTCTAGTGCGATTTCGTAGCTCTCTGTGGCATTTCCTCGTTCCATTTACTATTTTTGGGGGCATTTCTCCTAATGGGATGATTCCCCACGGTATAGGGTCACTTGCTGCCTTTGGCAAGGGCAAACACGCTGTTATCGCTGTTACATTTTGCATTTTCCCAAAATCCCTAATTAATCCCACTACCAAATTCTCTTGCCCCAATTCCTGTTTCTCATTTTCCATTTCTTTTGCTTGTTGGACCATTCTAGTTTTTCTCATCCTGCAAAGATTCCCTAATTTAAGAGTACAATTGATTCTCAATGAAGGACCATCCCACATGTCAATTCTCATACTTGTGGGTGTTACTTGTATTGGATAAGAATGCCCTTCTGTCTTAAAACCCTCCACCAAAATTTTTACATCTAAGTTCCCATAATCGAAACTTTCCCTAATCCATACCATGCATGAAAATTGACCAACCTGGGCTTTTTGCAAGTGTGAGATCATTAGGGTAGTATTACCTTTCTGCTGTTTCATATCCCAAATTGTCACAATTTCTTCTGAAAATACCTTATTTGTAGTGATCAATTTCCATTCCGTCTTTACTTCATCGAATCCAGCTCCCTGGTTATCAGAAAACAAACAGGTTAGATTTACATTTGCCCCTTGTGGTACAATCACTGTTGGTTTAGGGACAGTAACTTTAACAAAGGCATCTCCGATACGAGCAATGCTCAACATTAACATCGCAATCAAGGCCTTGCCCTGAACACCAGTTTTGTGTCGGTTAGAGGTTGGACTTCCCATCGTGACGGGACTTTCTTGATTCGGGTGTAGTGTATCCAATTGTCGATCCCTTGGACCTTTACGGCTGTGTATGTAGTCATAATCACTTGTCGGGGGCTGTCCCATGTTTCTTTTAGTGGTTCCACATTCCAGTTTTTAATGTAGACTTGGTCTCCAGGCTGTATATCGTGGACGGGATTCTCCAGAGGCAAAGGTCGATTCCACTGCAACACCCCCCGTAGTGCTGTAAGAGTCTTATTGAGAGACAAAATGTAATTTACCAGTACCTGATCTCCCACCACATTAGGGTCCCCTTTGTAAGTTGCAGCATGATAGGGTTTGCCGTATAAAATTTCATACGGACTTACTCCTACCTTGTCTCTAGGTTTGATTCTGACCCTTAACAGAGCTAAAGGTAATGCTTGAGGCCATTGTATCTTTGCTTCTTGGCAGATTTTCTTAATTTGGCCTTTTAGTGTCTGATTCATTTTTTCTACTTGTCCACTAGACTGAGGTCTCCAAGGTGTATGGAGATTCCATGTTATCCCAAGTACCTTAGCCACTTCTTGCACTATTCCTGCCACAAAATGAGGTCCCCTATCAGAGGACATCCCTAGTGGGATTCCAAACCTAGGGATGATTTCTCGAAGTAAAGTTTTAATCACTTCTTTTGCTTGGTTTGTTCTACATGGGAATGCCTCTGGCCAGCCTGAGAAGGTACATACATAGACTAAAACATACTTATACCCCTGTGCTTTTGGTAATTCTGAAAAATCTATCTGCCAATAATCTCCTGGCTGTGGGCCTATTTGCAATTTTCCCATTTGCACTTGCCTACGTGTCATTGGGTTGTTCTTAATACAAACTGGACACATTGCATTGATCCTTTTGGCCATTGTTAACATCTGATTGGAGATTATTTCTTGTTTTAGAAATTGCACTAAAGCTTCTGGTCCCCAATGGCATTTGTTATGTTCAATTTCTAATATCATTCTCATTATTTTTGTTGGCAATATCACTTGTCCTACGGCAGTTACATACCATCCGGCCGCATTCTTCTTAGCTTGTACTAGCCGTGCTAATTTTTCGTCTTCTGGTAGGTATACTGGTACTTCGTCCATAAAAGCTTCCGCAGGGTTGGTACGTGCTGGTAGCAACGCCATTTGGGTCCATACCTCGCGAGCAGCCTGTCTGGCTGCTCTGTCAGCCAGACGATTTCTCTGGAATGCTCTTTCTTCTCCCTGCTGGTGTCCTTTTACATGCATTACTGCTACCGCCTGGGGCTTATGTACTGCTTCCAGTAGTTGCACAATTTGTTCTCGGTGTTTGATTGACGAACCCTGTGAATTTAATAGTCCTCTCTCCTTCCATAATGCCCCATGTACATGTATTACCCCAAATGCATATTTAGAATCAGTCCAAATATTTACTCTTTTCCCTTGACTTAATTCCAAGGCTCGGATGAGGGCTTGGATTTCAGCTTGTTGTGCTGATGTTCCGGGAGCCAAGGCTCTGGCTTCTATAACCTGTCTTAGAGTTACCACTGCATACCCGGCGTACCTGGTTCCATTCTCCACGAAACTAGATCCATCGGTATACAGCTCCCATTCAGGTTCGTCTAAGGGCTCATCCTTTAGATCCTTGCGGGTAGCGTATACCTGTTTGATGGTCTCTACACAGTCGTGTACCAGGTTGCCTTCTTCTTGGGTGGCTCTAAGAAATTCGGCTGGATTGAGATGGTTAGTTACCTTCATTTCAACATCATCATGTTCTCTAAGGATTGCCTGGTATTGCAGCATACGGCTGGAGGAGAGCCAATGCCCCCCCTTTTGTTCCAACACTGCTATTACCATATGTGGGACAAACACTTCCATTTTCTGCCCCATAGTTAGTTTTCTAGCTTCTTGTATCAGAAGCACTGTTGCAGCAACAGCTCTAAGGCAGCCAGGCCATCCAGCGCTTACTGGATCCAGTTGTTTTGAGAAGTACCCCATCGGGCGCTTCCATGTTCCCAATTTTTGTGTCAACACCCCAGTCCTCAGTCTTTGCCTCTCATTTACATATAGTTGAAAGGGTTTTGTGAGATCTGGCAATCCTAATGCAGGTGCCTCTTTTAGAGCTTGCTTCAAGTTCTGAAATGCCTTTTCTTGTATTTTATTCCATTTAAATTCAGGATTCTTGACTGCCTCATACAGAGGTTTTGCTTTTAGTCCAAATTTTGGAATCCACAGCCGACACCACCCTGCCATTCCTAAAAAGGACCTTAACTCTTGTGGATTTCGAGGTGTTGGTATAGCACATATGGCCTGGATCCGGTTCACCCCTAATTTCCGAACTCCTTGTGATATCTCGCATCCCAAATAAATGACTTGTGTTCTTACCAGCTGGGCCTTTTCTTTTGACACTCGGTATCCAGCTTGTCCGAGCATGTTGAGGAGTTCAATGCTGAGTCTTCGACAGATGTCTTCTTCTGTTGAGGCTAGAAAAATATCATCTACGTACTGTAAAAGAATAAATGAGGAAGGTGACTCCTTTACCTGAGTTAGTCTCCATTCTTCTAGTTCCCGGGCTAATTGGTTTCTGAAGATGGTTGGAGAATTCTTGAATCCTTGTGGTAAGCGTGTCCAGGTGAGCTGTCTTTTCCGTCCTGTAGCAGGATTTTCCCATTCGAAAGCAAAAATTTTCCTACTTTCAAATGCCAAAGGGATACAGAAGAATGCATCTTTCAAGTCAATTACTGTGAACCATTTAAATATCTCCGAGACAGCTGTTAGCAATGTATATGGATTTGCTACTACTGGATGAATATCCTTTGTTATATTATTAATTGCCCTCAGATCTTGAACTAACCTGTACTTACCATTGGACTTCTTTACCGGAAATATGGGGGTATTGAATTCTGATTCACATTCCTGTAATATCCCTAAACTAACAAACTGATCTATTAAGGGTGCTACTCCTTTCCGAGCCTCTAGTTTCAGAGGGTACTGCCTTATCCGTACGGGTTGTGCTCCTTCCTTCAATTCCACAACTACCGGTTGTGCTGCTTTTGATTTTCCAGGAATCCCTATTTCCCATACCCATGGTACCACAGCCTGTTCTATTTCTGTGGGGATTTCTGTTGCCTCTACTTCTTTCACTGTAAATAATTTGGCTATATTATCTTCTGGAATTTCTAATTTTACTCTTCCTTTTTCAAAGATTATTTTTGCCTCTAACATTGATAACAAATCCCTCCCCATTAGTGATTCTGGGCTATTTGGCATGTATAAAAATTGATGATCAAATTCTTTCCCCCCAAACTTTATATCCAACGGACGTAAAAATGCCCTTTCTTCCACCTGTCCTGTAACCCCTACCACCTGAATGGTAGAATCACTTAGAGGTCCTAATTTGGTGTTAATAGCAGAATATGTAGCCCCCGTATCTACTCTAAATTCCAATGGTTCCCCGTCTACTTCTAAGACTACCTTCAGATCCCGATCTAGTCAGCTTTGATTCTGGTAGCTTCCCATCATAAAGGCTTGGGCGACACCTTGTGGCCCTCCCCGAACTGCATTTGAATTATTTATCAACCCCTCCCCGCTATTCAGCCCGAATCCCATACCTTGATTAAGTGGACATTCGTTTTTCCAGTGTCCTCTGTTCTTGCACAAGGCACACTGATCCAATCCCAATCTCATTTTTCCTTGTCCCATTTGTAATTGGTTTGGGAATCCCCTTCCACCCATCGAAATTCCTCCCCTAGCCATTCCTTGCCCCCGTCCGCGCCCCCGGCCACCTCCCCACATACCATTCCCCGTTATCTGCTGTAGTACTGCCAACATACTAGCTTGTTGTTTCTTAGCAGTCTCTTTTTCCCTATTATTATATACCTTCCACACAACTTCTAAAAGTTTATCCAAATTCCGTGTATCTTCCCCTTCTAATTTCTGCAACTTTTTCCGAATATCCTCTTGGGATTGTCCCATAAAAATTAAAGCTAGCTGCAATTTCCCTGATTCCCCTTCAATTTCTAAACTGGTATATTTTCGAGCAGTTTCCTTAAGCCTTTCTAAGAAAGCTGACGGGGACTCATTTTTCTCCTGCTTTACTGAATACAGCTTGGACCAGTTTAACGTCTTAGGTATCCCGCTCCGTATTCCTTCTATCAACAATTCTTGATAAGCCTTAAGTCTATGGTAACCCCCTGTTGAATTAACATCCCACTCTGGATCCTCCCACGGCACCAAATCATTTAATGTACCATCCGCTATTTGCAACCTAATCATTTCTCGTGCCTTTTCCCTCATAGCTCTAAACACCATCTCTTTCTCAGTAGAGTCCATTATTGTATCCAGTAAGACCTGTAAATCATTCCAGTCTGGATTCTGTGTTTTAATCACCATTTTCACTACCCTTGCCGCCCGTTCAGGATCCTCCCGATAAGCCCCCACAGACTGCTTCCAAATTAACAAATCATTAGGAGAAAAAGGAACTTTCACCATTACTCGTTCCCCGTGGGGTCCGACCGCTTCCCGCAACGGAGCCATCAATTGTGCACCCCTTTTTCCCTTCTTCTCCCGCCCGCTACGGGTCCTTTCACATAGAGGAGTACGCGGCTTATCAACGACTTTTCCTTTCTCTAAATCCCCCCCCTTTTCTTCCTCATTCACCTCTTCGTCCGACTCACTCGATTCACTCTCCTCCAGGGGAGGGGCACTAGGTGCTACCAACAGGGAAACATCCTCCTCAGGGTCTGACAACTTAACAGAATATTCCTTCCCTTTCTGCCACCCTTTGCAGTCCGCACAACTATCTGTTGCTGTTTTTAAGACCATGATGCCACACTCCTTCTGCCATTCTGGCTTATTTTTCAAATAATAAAACAAATCAAGATACGGGATTTCTTCCCATTTCTCATTATTTTGTAAGAAATGCATAAGAGGAGTTATAATATCAGGATTTAGAGTACCATTTCGGGGCCATTGCATACCCTCAGGTTCGTATTGGGGCCACACATGATTACAAAAATCAATCAATTTCTTTTTACTCAGTTCTTGACCAAATTTCCCCACCTTCCAATGTTGCAACAAACAGCCCAAGGGTGAATCATTCGGAATTTCCATCCCCGAACTAGCCAGAACTTTAAAGGTTTTAAAAGGCATCATAACACTCACACTCACACACTTTACTATTATTTCCACACTCACACACCCTTTACCACAATTCTTGTCTTTCTCGTCGCCGCGAGTGGCAAGTGCTGGATCTGCGCAATCACTGTTGCGTCTGACGACCAGCGCCTAGGCTTCCTTTTCCACAACCTTTAAGACGTCCTTTGCCCCCGGTGCGGGATCACCGTCCCGTCTTAATCGGCGGGCTTTCCCTTTCAATAAAGAATAAAGCACCTTGCAGGCTTACCTGACAGTCGTCCGTCAGGCGCGGGGTCGGGCACGGGTTGATGTCTCCCCAGAAATCACCTGGTGCCGGCGTGGAGTAAATCAGCTCGCGAACCGCCCCTGCCGCCTCCGGAGTCCTGCCGCGGTCGCCAAAACTTCTGCCTGAAACCCCAAGTAAAACAGAAACTAACAGAGTGTCAGTTTATGCGGTGCTTTATTCAGGGCCCGGGGACCTGCGGACTCGCGTCCCAAGTCAGGATCCCACTGGTTCCCTTTTTAGAGGGTTTTTTATACCCTTTTTACAAATGGTTTATGTGCAGAAGTACACATTCTTCTATAGATACATTCACCTTGAAGATAGCATTTTGGCGTCATAAATCCTACATGGTTGCTTATCTTAGGACTATAGTGTTCTCCCCCTCAATCTCTCTCTGGCGCCACTGCCTTAGGACTATAGTGTTCTCCCCCTCAATCTCTCTCTTATGCCACTGCCCACCACGAGTACTTTATTTATGATTATACTTTAACCTTATCACTAACGGTTCTGCATGCTCTCAGCACAGCACATTCTTAAGTTAGTTTCCCAGGGCCTACTCTGGGGACTGCAGTCTTCAAGCCTTAGCATTACTACTACTATTATGGTTTATACACTTTATATTCTAATATTCAGGATTTCTAGTCCATACGGTAACAATTGCAGAGCCTGGTGTGGGACAATTGCCCTGGGGCACCTTCCCAGGCTGTGCCCAGAACAAAGACACAGCCCAGGCCCTGCTCTGCTGCTCCCTCAGGTCCATCCCAGGAGCTCTGGCTGTGCCAGGACACTGCTGTGTGCCCCCTGCACACTGCCCCTCTGCCCCAGGCACTGGGCTTTGCTTGGCCAGGGCATTCCTGGAGCACATTGCTGACAGCAGCTCTGGAGGAGAGCAAAGCCTTCTTGCCCTGCCCTCAGGAGATGTCCTTTGCTGATGGAGCTGCTGTGCTGGAGCCCAGCTGTGTCCCACCAGTGCCTATGGCCTGTCCCTGCCTGTGGGCACAGCACAGACACACAGCAGGACAGTGACCAAGCTGCCAGAGTACTGTGGCCTCACAGCCACAGAAGGGCTGGCAAGGAGAGGGGGGAGTTGGGAAGAGCAGATGTGGGAAGAGCCAGGGCCATTGTCCCTGGCTGTGCTGCTGTGCTGGGAGTCTCTTCCCTCCACCTCTGCCCACAGGCACTGCCCTGCAGAGACAGAGAAGGGCTGAGGAAGGATCCTGGACACACAGGGCAGGGCAGGCACTTGTTTTATTTAAATGCACAGCTGAAAGACCTCTTGCATGTCTTTGTGTTTCAAACGAAAGGTAGATATTCATGTAGAAATGGAAAGAGTAACACTACAGTATTTTGTTAGAAATATTAAAAAAATAGAAAAAGATACTGTAGAAAAAAATGGACAAATGTGGGGAAAAAAAAAAAAAAGGTGAGCTTTTAGAAAGTTACATTCAGAAGATTATGCAGCAGAAAAGTTAATGCTTCAGAAAATACAGTGTCATCAATTTTCTCAGGGCATCCTTGAGCTCCTGGTTCCTCAGGCTGTAGATGAGAGGGTTCAGGGCTGGAGGCACCACTGAGTACAGAACTGACATGGCCAGATCCAGGGATGGGGAGGAGATGGAGGGGGGCTTCAGGTAGGCAAACAGTGCAGTGCTGACAAATAGAGAGACCACAGCCAGGTGAGGAAGGCAGGTGGAAAAGGCTTTGTGCTGTCCCTGCTCAGAAGGGATCCTCAGAACAGCCCTGAAGATCTGCACATAGGAGAAAACCATGAACACAAAACAGCCAAATACCAAAGAGGTACTAAAAGCAATGAGCCCAAGTTCCCTGAGGTAGGATTTGGAGCAGGAGAGCTTGAGGATCTGGGGAATTTCACAGAAGAACTGGCCCAGTGCATTTCCATGGCACAGGGGCAGGGAAAATGTATTGGCTGTGTGCATGAGAGCATTGAGAAAGGCACTGGCCCAGGCAGCTGCTGCCATGTGGGCACAAGCTCTGCTGCCCAGGAGGGTCCCGTAGTGCAGGGGTTTGCAGATGGACACGTAGCGGTCGTAGCACATGATGGTCAGGAGGGCAAGCTCTGATCCAAGGAAGAAGAATATCAGAAATACCTGTGCAGCACATCCAGCATAGGAAATGGTCCTGGTGTCCCAGAGGGAATTGTGCATGGCTTTGGGGACAGTGGTGCAGATGCAGCTCAGGTCAGTGAGGGCCAGGTTGAGCAGGAAGAAGAACATGGGGGTGTGCAGGTGGTGGCCGCAGGCTACGGCGCTGATGATGAGGCCGTTGGCCAGGAGGGCAGCCAGGGAGATGGCCAGGAAGAGGCAGAAGTGCAGGAGCTGCAGCTGCCGCGTGTCTGCCAATGGCAGCAGGAGGAAGTGGCTGATGGAGCTGCTGTTGGACATTTGTTGTGTCTTGGCATGGGAATCTGTAATAACAGCAATCATGGAATAGTTCAGTTTGGAGAGGACTTTAAATATCCCAGCCCAGCTTGGTGGCACTTTCCCCCCACTGCCTGCCCAGGGCTCTGCTGCCTGGAGCTGTCCCTGCCAGCAGCTGCTTCCCTGTGCCCAGGGCTGGGCCCTGCCAGTGCTGCCAGAGCCCAGCCCAGCCCTGGGGCTCAGCTCTGCCCTGAAAACGCTTCTCAGCACAGGGCAATGCCCAGGGCCACCTCTGCCTTTGCAGGCTCTGATGGGAACATCACAGCAACACTGAGGAGGCAGGAAAAGTGACACTGATGCTGCCTGTGAGGGACCCTGTGCTGATTTCTGTCACTGAATGCTTTATTAAAATCCAAGAAAAAAATTCATGTTTTTCCCATCCTGAACTGAGAGATAAATATCTATATGCAATTTCCCACCTAGGCAATGCAGAGCAATAGATTATAAAATCAGGAGTTTCCTTTTTATGCAGCCCCTACATCACTCTGGTCCCTAAGTAATCTACTAAGAAATATTCTGCAGTTCAATATTATGCTGGGAGCAGTCCTGAACAATGCACCATCCTCATCACACAAGGAGAATACTTCCAAGCCTTACCAGCTGTCTCCTTCCACCCAGACCTGGTCCCCCAGTGCTGGGAGCAGCTCCCAGGGCTGGCTGAGAGCTGTCCCTGGCAGGCAGCAGAGTCCCTGCCCCAGCACAGTGCCCTGGGCTGCAGGACCCTGCTCTGCACCACAGCCCTGGGCACCCCTGGCTGCTCTACACAAGAGATCATCAGAGAATGTACTCACACAGTCTGCAGGCATTGGGATGTTGCAGCTTTAGGAGATGACTGCAGGAGCTGCAGCTGCATTGTCCTGCAGCCAGAGGCTTCCTGTGTCAAGGGCTGGGAGTGATTCTGCCCCAGTCACTTCTGAGCATCTTCCCAACCCTGACTGATTGAAGCTCTCTGTGCCTCTGTGCTGTGCCCGGGGTGGCTGCAGGCAGTGCCCCATCCCTGCTGGGCTGGGAGAAGAGCTGCTCATGAAGAGAAATGTGTTTTTGAAGCTCTTCTTGGTTGCCAGGATCGCTTCTGTGCCAGGAGCCTGGCCCAGCTCATCAGTACAGACACAGCACAAGGATTTTAATGGCCCTCTCAGGGCGTTGGTGCTGTCTGCATCAGACTCAGTCCCTCAGAGTGTGCTTAAAAAACTTCTCAAGAACTCAAATTTTAATTGAAACACTGAAGATTCTTGAAGTTTTAATGGGTCCCACTGAGGGACAGGACTGAGAAAATGTCCCCAGGTTCCAGTTAGAGCAGAACAATGGAGGCACTGATGACAGGTGGGGACAAACAAGGCAAAGCTGTTTCTGATGCTGAGGAAACCTGGATGTGTTTCAGGAATGCAAAGGGCCAAGGGCTGAGCCCCAGCCCCTGGCAAGGCAGATCCTGTCCCTCCCTCATTGCTCAGGGCTCTTCCCGGCCCACTGGGCTCTGGGCATGTGCAATGCCAAGGGCAGCACCATGGGGCGGCCCCTGCCAGGCTGCTGAGCAGGGACAAGGAGGCAATGAGGCCCCAGCACAGCAAGGCTCACTTGTCCCCTGCTGGCCTCAGGCCCAGGGCCAGCCTGCATGGCCCAAGTGCTGCAGGAGTTGGCTGTGTCAGGGCCTTTCAGCTGCTGCCCATCCCTGTGCCCTCTGCAGCCCAGGCTGTCCTACGGTGTCCATGCCCTGCGCCTCTGTCCCTGCAGGCTGTCGTCATCCCCCGGCTGCCCCACCTCGCTGGCCCCTTCCTTTGCTGACAGCTCTGCCTCCTGCCTGCCTCTGCCTGCACACACAGAGCCTTGGGCTGCTCCAGATTCCTTCTGGGGGATGTGTTGCACCACAGCCCTGCCATGAGAGAGAAATTCCTTTCTCTTCTTGTGTCCAGTCTGGATGTCCCCACCTTCTCCTGGCATTAATTCTTTCTTTCTTTCTTTGGCTGTTTTGTACCGTGTCAAAAGGATCCACCATCTCTGAAACCACCTTTCAAACCCTCCCAGGGCTCTTCTCTGCTATCCTCAGTCTCCACTGCTCTGAGCACAGAGCTCCTTTGTCCTTCTATAGTGGTCATGTTCTTGCCGCCTACAAACCCCACCTTGGGAGATTTTTGGGCCCTCTCCAAGGTGTTGGCAAAGGAAAACCTTCTCCATACGGTCTTAGAAAATCACCAGAGAGCAAGGCAGCCAGACCTGTCTCTGCTGGCTACTTTTCTCTGGGCCCAATACCTGAATAGATACAATTTTAGAAACAAAATCCCAGTTTTGCCAATGACACCTAGGTGAGAAGGGCAGTTCTTTTCCACTGGAAGGAAAGCACAAAGTCCTGGTGTTTGGTGGCAGATGAGAGACAGCCTGCAGGAGGCCAAGGCCAGCCAGCTGTCTGTGCTGACAGATTTTGGCTGGGATGTTGGCTCTTTATAGTGATTCTTTAATATTTTTTATTTTTTAGGGGGAGTACCAATTTCAGCCTTGGGCACCAAGAAGAAGGGAAAGTTCTGTTCCACAGGAAGGAAAGCACAGAGCCCCAGTGCTCCAGAGGCAGGTGAGAGGCAGCCCTCGACATGCCAGGATCAGCCAGATCTTTCAGGCAGCCCCCAGGAAGCCAAACCCGCCAGATCTGTTCCATGGTCCCTTGGTTCCACGAGGCCTCTCAGTGTCACAATGTTCTCCTTGCTTCTGCAGTGTCACAATGGCCCCTTGCGGCCATGAGGCCCTGCAGGGTCACAATGGCCCTTTGGTTCCCCGCAGTGTCACAATGGTCTCCATGATTCCATGGGGCCTTGCAATGCCACAATGGTCTCCATGGATCCGCGGTGCCCTGCAGGATCCCAACGGCCCTTTGGCTGCACCAGGCCCTGTAATGCAACAATGGCCTCTTGGTTCCACAAAGCCCTGCTGCTTCACACCGGCCCCTTGGCACCATGCAGCCCAGCAGTGCCACAGTGATGTCCTTGGTTCCACGGGGTCCCCACAGTGTCACAATGGCCCCTTGGATCCATGGTGTCCTGTAGATTCATAATGGCTCCTTGCTTCCATGAGGTCCTCACAGCGTCACAGTGTTCTCCACAGGGAGGAAACCACAGAGCCCCAGTGTTTCAGGACACTGAAACTGATGAACTGCTGTTACCAGAGGCCAATGCCAGACACAGCTGTCTGTCCTGGAAGGTTTGTCTGGGAGCAACCCTAGGATATACAGAATTTTGAATGTAGAATCCCAAGTTCAACCCTTTTTGTCTGGAGGAGATGGCCACTTCCATACAAAAGGAAAGCATGCAGCCCCAGTTTTTGGAAGGCAGGTGAGAGTCAGCACTCAGGAGGCCAGGGCCACCCAGACCTGTCTGTAATAGCACCTTTTGTGTAGGAGCAATTTTTGGATCTAGGACTTTTGGAGGGGGATCCCAATTTTGGCCATGGGTACCTGGAGAAGAAGGAAGGTTCTTTTCCATAGGAAGGAAAGCACTGAGCCTCAGTATTTCAGGGCAGATTAGAGGCGACTACCATAGCTGAAGGCCAACCAAAGCACTCTGTCCTGGCAGCTTTTGTCTGGGAGCAATCCCTGGATATTGAGAATTCTGGGGGAGGAATCCCATTTTGGCCATGGATGCTTGAATGAGATGGACATTTCTTCTTCATTTGAAGGAAAGCCCAGAGCCCCAGTGTTTCAGGGGCACATAAGAAGACACATGCGACATGCCGAGGGCAGCTGGACCAGTCAGGCCAAGCCAAGCAGACCTGTTACCTGTTCCCTTGGATCCATGGGGCCCTGCAGTGTGACAATGGTTGTGTCATATTGAATCCTTGGTTCCTTGAGGCCTAGCTGTGTCACATTGACCTCTTGTTTCCATGGGGCTCCACAGTGTCACTATGGTCCCCTTGGCTCCACAAGGTTCTGAAGTGCCACAATGGCCCTTTAGTTTCACAAGGCCTCAAAGTCTAAAAATGGCCTCCATGGTTTCAGGCCTGCTGTGTCAAAATGGACCTTTGGTCCCATATGTGCCCCATAGTGTCACAATGGTATCCTTGGTTCCATAATCTCAGAATGGACCCTTCATCCCATGCACACCCACAGTGTCACTGTAGTGCCCTTGATTCCATGAGGCCCTGCCATGCTGTACTGGCCCCTTGGTTCCAGTGGGTCCCAAAGTGTCAGAATGGTCACCATTGTTCCATGAAGCCCTGCAATGTCACTGTGGTCCCCTTGGTTCCACAGGGCCCCACAGTGTAACAATGGACTCGTGGTTCCATGAGGTTCCTCAGTCACAATGGTCTCCTTGGATCCACAGTGTCACAATGGCCCCTTGGCTCCATGACGTGACACAGTTTAATGACAGACCCTTGGTTCCACAAGGCCTTGGAGTGTCACAATGGAGCCTTGGTTCCATGAGCTTCCATAGTGTCACCATGGTCTCCTGGGATCCAGATTGTCACAATGGACAATTGGTTCCATGATAACCTGCTGTATCACATTAACCCTTAGTGCCATGAGATTCTGGAGTGTCACAATGGTCTCGCTGGTTCAACATGGATTTGGAATATCACAATATGTGCTTGGTTCCATGAGCTTCCATAGTGTCACAATGGTCTCCTTGTTTCTGCAGTGTCATAGTGGACTCTTGGTTCCATTAGGTTCCTAAATGTCACAGGTCTCCTTGGTTCTATGTGGCCCTGCTGTGTCACCACGGCCCCTTGGTTCCATGAGTTTCTGGGCTGTCAACAATGGTTCCTTTGTTCCAATGAGGCGCCGCTGTGTCACACTGGACCCTGGGTTCCATGAAGATCTTCATTGTCACAGTGGCCCCTTGGATCCATGACCTCCTTGGATCTGCTTCGTCATAATGGACAATGCAGCCCCAATATGTCACAGTGGCCCCTTGGATCCATGAGGCCCTGCTGTTTCACAATGGATCCTTGGTTCCATAGGTTTTGTAGTGTAACAATGGGCTCCTTAGTTTTATGACTTACCCTGCTTTTAACAGTGGTTTCCTTGGCTCCAAAAAGACCCTGCTGTGTCTTGATGCACCCTTGGCTCCATTAGAATCTCGGGTATCACAAAGGCTCCTTGGTACAATGAGGCCCTGCTGTGTCACACTGGTGTCACTCTGTACCAGGAGGCCCTACAGAGTCACCATGGACCCTCAGTTCTATGAGGTTTCATAGCATCCCAATGGTTGCCATGGTTACATGAATTTCCTTAGTGTCACAATGGTCTCCATGGGTGCATTAGGCCCTGCTTTGACACAATGGTCCCCTTGCTTCCATCGAGGTCCTGCTGTGCCACAAAGGACCCTTGGATCCATGAGGCCCTGCTGTGTCAGAATGGATTGATTTCTCCATTAAGTTCCTTAGTGTCAAAATGGTCTCCTTGGTTCTATGAGGCACCATTGTCTCACACTGGACCTGTGGTTCCAGGAGGTTCCATAGTGTCACCATGGTCTCCTTCAATCAGCACTGTCACAATGGACCATTGGTTCCATGTGACATTGCTGTGTCACCATGGTCTGCTGGGTTCCATGATTGCCTTCAGTGTCACAATGAAGCCATGTTTCTGTGAGGCTCTGAACTGTCACAATTGTCTCCTTAGTTCCATGAGTCCCTAGTGTGTCACAGAGGTCTCCTCAGTTCCATGAGGAACAAAAACACTTAGCATAAATATTGAGCAACACCTGCCTAGCAGACCTGGGAACATCTGTCTGCATTCAAAAGAGAGGTTCAAGGTGAGGATGGCACCAGCAGATTAAATCTGCAACAGAGACCCAGAGAAAGGACAGGGACAGAGAATTCAGCTGAAAGACTCAGAGAATTCTGCTTACAGACATCATTTCTGCTCATACTGTCCCTTGCAGAAAGGCGACATCATTCCAGGCAGCCTGGACTGAGCATATGGCTCCTGAGAGGCATTTGTTGTTCAGAAAACCTGCTCAGATTTTTCCATTCTGTCCTCACAAACAGGAAAACTTCTCCTGGGCCTGTGTGCAGGCAGAGCCCTGAGGAGAGCAGGTGGGACATGGTGCAGTGGGCAGGGACACCCAGCTGCAGAGCTCAGGGGACAAGGTTCTGCTGCAGGGCACAGGGATATCAGCCCCAGGTGGGCAATGTCAGACATGGTGAGGCTGGGGGTGAGGAGCAGGTTGTCCAAACAGGGTCAGCCTGCAAGGGGCTCATTCTTCTGTGTGCCCAGACCTCCTAAGGAGACATTCAGCATCAAGGTCACCTGGGGAATGCTTCTATCAGCTCTTCTCTGACTTGAACAGTAAAAAAATATTCTCTTGGCTAAAACCAAAAGTCATGAGGCGGACTCTGAAATCTGCTGCCTTAACAAAACTCCAAAGTGACTCCAATGAGCTGCACAAGCCCTGGAGACTTGAGCACAATTGAAGAAAGACAAGGAGCTTCTGAAATCTTTCTGTATTTTAATCAGCCCCACGGTGGATTTGAGGCTGAGAGCAGGACCCTCAGGCACTGAGAGAAGGTTGAAGAAGCTGCTCCAGGAGTCAGAAGCAAAACTCCAAGTCCCTTGGAGCATCAGTGGCCCCACTGAGGGCAGGGAGTGCCAAAGGCTCCCCAGGGAGTGGTGAGAGCAGATCCTTGAGGCCAGGATTGCAGGAGCCCGAGGCTGTGAGCAGGGAACTGCAATGCTGAGCAAGGCCTGGGCTGGGTGGAGGAAGCAGAAAGGCCAAGGCCTGAGCCCAGGCCTGGGCCAGCAGGGCCTGTCCCTCACGGGTGGCTCGGGGCTGTTGCTGGGGCAGTGGGATGGCAGGGGCAGCAAGGACAAATGTCATCAAGCTGTGTGACACTCCAGATGCTCATGGAACCAAGGGCCAGTGTGACACAGCAGGGCCTGATGGAAACAGGAGGCCATGGTGAGCCTGCAGGGCTGTAGCACCCCAGAACACTGAAATGCTGGGGGTAACCAAAAGTTCCTTTTGTCGAGTTTGGTGCACAGGAGAAACCCCAGCCAGGTATTCTCAACATGGCCAGATGCAAAGAATATTCTTGGTTGGAAGGGACCCACAAGGATCATCAAGTCCAACTCTTGAGTCAATGACCCACACAGGGACTGAACCCACAACCTCGGTGATACCAGCACCCTGCTCCAACCAACTGAGCTAAGAGGTCCAAATAACACAAAATTTTACAGGCAAAATATAGACAATCAAAGAACTTGGACAGAAGGATTTATACAAGCTCCAACTCACCATAAAACTCTTCTCATAGCATTAACTTAATTAACACAAGACCATTTAACCTAAAAACCTTTAACCCTGAAGATGTTAAATTACCCAAAAATGTCCCAGGTAAGTAGGATTAGACAAAGAAATAGAGAACAACAGAAGCACAGAAGATCTATAGACAGAAATGCACACAGGTAACAGCTGCTCAAGTTCCAGCATGGCTCACAGAAGAACCCCAGCAGACAGCACAACCCAGACCACAGCTGACCTCGAGCTCCAGCTTTTAATCCCCTGAGCCTGTGTGGGCCCGCCCTTTGGGTGGGATTTCCAGTTGTTTGCCCAATCAGAGTCAGGGTTTGTACCTGCTGCTAGTGTGTGACTGACTGACAGCTCAGCCAATCCGAGCTGGGTTAACACTGCTCCTACTGTGTGATTGACAGATTGGCCAATCAGAGCCGGCTTAACATCACCTCTGATATTTGATTGATTGACAGCTCGGCCAATCTGAGCTGGGTTAGCACCACCCCTGCTGTGTGATTGGCAGCTGTGCCAGGCCAGGGCTAAGGGCAGGGCTCTGTCCCACCACAAACCAAGGCCAGACCCGGCCCTGGCCCCACACAGAGTGTTCAGAGCATCCCGAGGTGTCTGGGACATTGATCTCATCCAGCCTCTGACACCCACCATGGTGACACTGTGGAACCTCATGGAACCAAGGGCCAGTTGTGACACTGTGGGGCCTCATGGAACTGTGGAGTCCGTTGTGACTGATCAGTAAGTTGTCTTTAAAAATAATTCAATGACTGAAAGTATGGGTGTTAATATCTTTGAAATGGGTCTTAGTTTCTCTACTAACTACAAGCAACAGGTTTATTACAGAGCCCAGTCAGCTTGGCTCCTGAAACAGACAAGGGTCTGCATGAGCTTGAGTTTATGAACTTTGGGGTAAAATGACAGGTTCAAGAGGGGATATGGGGTAGGTGATTTGGAAAGGCTGTACCTTCCTAGTACCTCAGCCAATGGGGAAAGGAAGAGGGCAATGTGCACGGGGGAGTTTAGGATAATGGAGGCTGCTGCCTCCAGAACCTCAAGAGAGAAAACTGCATGAGCGTGTGCCCTGGTGGACTCTTTCCCTTGACTGAAATAAAGTTGAAGACTCCCCTATCTCCTTAATGGACGCTGGCTTTTCATAGTATGATTTTCTGTATGTGACACTATGGAATGATGGAACCAAGGAGCCATTGTGACACATCAAGGCCTCAGTGGAACAAAGGAACCATTGTTGACAGTACAGAACCAAGGGGCCGTTGTGATAATACAGGTCCAAAGACACCATGGTGACACCATGGAACCTCATGGAACCAAAGAGACCATTGTGACATTCTGGTGCCTCATGGAATCAGGGGGTGAAATCCCTTGTGAGGCTCAGGACCCCAATGAAACCAAGGGTCAGTGATGAAGCTGTGGGGCCCATAGAACCAAAGAGCCATTGTGATACAGCAGGGCCACATGGAGCCCAGAGGCCATGGTGACACTGCAAGACCTTATGGATCAAGGGGCCATTATGACACTACAGAAGCAAGGAGAATATTGTGACAAGGAGAGTATTGTGACAATACAGGGACTCATGGAATCAAGGACAACATTGTGACACTGTGGGGCCCCATGGAACCAAGGGAACATGGAACACGGCTGGCTGGCTGGGCCTCTCGGGGGCCACCTGACAGGTCTGGCTGGCCTTGGCATATCGAGGACCACTGCTCATATGCCCCTGAAACACTGGGGCTCTGGGCTTTCCTTCCTGTGGAAAAGAACCATCCTTCTGCAGGTGCCCGTGGCCAAAATTGGGAATCTGCCTCCAGAATTCCCTATATCCAAGGAGAGCTCCCAGACAAAAGCTGCCATGACTGACAAGTCAGGCTGGCCTTGGTTTCCTGAGGGCTGGCTCTCATTTGCCTTTGAAACACTGGAGCTCTGTGCTTTCCTAAAGAAAAGAGCTCTTCTTCCATTCCAAGCACCTCCAACCAAAACTGATATTCCACCTCCAAAAATCCCTATGTCTGAGGATGGCCACCAGATGAAAGGTTTCAGGAGAGACAGGTCAGGCTGGCTTGGCCTAAAGGTGGCCACCTTTCATCTTCTTCCAGAACATTTGGACTTCACATTTTTCTTTCCTATAGGAAAAAAACATCCTTCTTGACCAGGCGTCCATGGCCGAAAGTGGGATTCCGCCTCAAAAACTCCGTACATCCAAGGGTTGCTCCCAAGTGAAAGGTGCCAGGACAGACAGGTTGGGCTGCCCTTGGCCTCTGGGGGGCTGCCTCTCACCTGCCTTTGAATCACTGGGGCTCTGCGCTTTCCTTCCTAGGGAAAAAAGTGTCCCTTTTATCAGTGCAGATATGGCCGAAATTTGGATTCCATCTCTGAAATTCCCTATATCGAAGGATTGCTTTCAGACAAAAGCTGCCAGAACAGAAAGGTCTGCCTGGCCTTGGCCTCTGATGGTCATCTTTCATCTGCCCCTGAAACACTGGTATTCCGTGCTTCCCTGGAAATGAGCTGTCCTTTTCCTCCAGATGTCCATTTCTGAAATTGGTATTCCACCTCTAAAATTCTGAATATGTGGGGATTACTCCCACAAAAAAATCAGCAAACACCATCAAGTCAGTCTGTCCTTGGCCTCTGGTGAGTGCCCCACATCTGCCCCTGCAGCACTGGGGCTCGGTTGTTTTCTTCCTATGGAGACCATTGTGACACTATGGGGCCTGGTGCAGCCCAAGGGCCATTGTGACCCTGGAGGGCACCGTGGATCCATGGAGATCATTGTGGCATTGCAAAGCCCCATGGAATCATGGAGACCATTGTGACACTGTGTGGCCCCTTGGAACCAAAGGGCCATTGTGACCCTGCAGGGCCACATTGTGACACTGCAGAAGCAAGGAGAACATTGTGAGATTACAAGGTCCCATAGAACCAAGGGGACAAGGAACAGATCTGGCTGGCTTGGCCTCCTGGGGGCCACCTCTCAGGTCTGGCTGTTCCTGGCATGTTGAGGGCTGCTGCTCATCAGTCCCCAGAGAACTGGGACTCTGTGCTTTCCTTCCCATGGAAAAGAACCATCCCTCTTTCCAGGTGCCCAAGACTGAAACTGGTACTCCCCCTAAAAAGTTCCCTATATACAAGGGTTCTCCCAGACAAAAACTGCCAGGATAGACAGCACTGGCTGGCCTTGGACTCCTGAGGGCTGTCTCTCATCTACCACCAAACACTGGGGCTCTGTACTTTCATTACAGTGGAAAAGAACTGCCCTTCTCACTAAATGTCAACGGCCAAAACTGGGATTTAATATCTAAAATTCCATCGATCCAAGGATTGCGCCCAGGCAAAAGTATCCAGGACAGAAAAGTCTGGCTGCCTTGTCCTCTGATGATTTTCTTAGATTATGAGAAGAATGTTTTAATTTGCCCACACCTGGGAGAGGGTCCAAATATCTCCCAAGGTGGGGTTTGGAGGCTGCAAGAGCATGACCACTACATAAAGGAGCTCTGTGCTGAGTGGGGTGGAGACTGAGGACAGCAGAGGAGAGCCCAGATTTGACACAAGGAGAAAGGAATTTCTCTCCCAGGGCGGGGCTGGGGTGCAACACATCCCCCAGAAGGAGTCTGGAGCAGCCCAAGGCTTTGTGTGTCCAGGCAGAGGCAGGCAGGAGGCAGAGCTGTCAGCAAAGGAAGGGGCCAGCGAGGTGGGGCAGCCGGGGGATGACGACAGCCTGCAGGGACAGAGGCGCAGGGCATGGACACCGTAGGACAGCCTGGGCTGCAGAGGGCACAGGGATGGGCAGCAGCTGAAAGGCCCTGACACAGCCAACTCCTGCAGCACTTGGGCCATGCAGGCTGGCCCTGGACCTGAGGCCAGCAGGGGACAAGTGAGACTTGCTGTGCTGGGGCCTCATTGCCTCCTTGTCCCTGCTCAGCAGCCTGGCAGGGGCCGCCCCATGGTGCTGCCCTTGGCATTGCACATGCCCAGAGCCCAGTGGCCCGGGAAGAGCCCTGAGCAATGAGGGAGGGACAGGATGTGTCTTGCCAGGGGCTGGGGCTCAGCCCTTGGCCCTTGGCATTCCTGAAACACATCCAGGTTTGCTCAGCATCAGAGACACCTTTCCCTTCTTTGTCCCCACCTGTCATCAGTGCCTCCAGTGTTCTGCACTAACTGGAACCTGGGGACACTTTCTGAGTCGTGTCCCTCAGTGGAATCCATTAAAACTTCAGGAAACTGTGGAGTTTGAATATGATTTTGACTTCTGAGAAGTTTTCCTTCAGCTCCCTCTCAGGGACTGATGTCCAGGGACTCAGCACTGTTGAAAAATCCCAGCTCTACAGAGACGGGGCAACTGAGAGGCTTTTAAAATATTTTCTTCCATTATCAGAAGGATGAAACATAAGAGGTGTAAAACTCCATGCCATTCTGTCTGAAGCCAACTTATTTCCTCGTTATTAAACCTTAGAAATGTTTCTTAGCCTATTTGCTTTTGCCACACAATGGTGCTAATAATTCTAATGCCAATCATCTATTATTTTACAACACATGATCTTGCCAAAATGCATCTTTCACAGTTCTAATTCTTCAAAATATCTGATCTTTTTGCAAGGCCATTGATTGAAACCTCTTTCTAGTTCAATCTCTCTCTCAGCAACGTCTTCTCTATTCCAGGGCCATTCTGAGTCAGCACACCTTATCTCAGAGTTTGCATCCAGATGTACAAGACTGTGTGAGCTTTCAGTCAGGCTTTGAGAATCCTTTACAAATCCATTTCTCACAAATATCAATCACAGAATGCTGCAATCACCTCTACTCTAAAGACAACATTAATAAAATACACCCCTGAAAATAGGAATGGATATTTCTAAGAAGGTCTTTTTCTTATTTCTCCATAACTGGAGTTGAAAAACTTGCAAATGAACTGTACCAGACCAGAAGGAAATCAAGGCAGAAACGTTGTTTTCTAGGAAACCTCTGAAGAATTTGGTCAGAATCGAACTCCGAAGTTTCTGATGCCATTCATGGGTCTCACTGAGGGACACAGCTGAGAAAGTGTCCCCAGGTTCCAGTGAGAGCAGGAAATTGGAGGCAGAGATGACAGGTGGTGTGGGAAATGCAGGCACAGAGAGCTCTCAGGGCCTTGTGCATACAGGCTCAGAGACTGAGATGGATCCAAGGTTTGACCCAAGACCTTGGAGAAATCTTGGACAATCAGAGCACTAAAAGTAAAATAGATATAAAACAGGAATATAAGTTTTTAGTTTAAGTAGAAATATGTTTTAAGCAAACAGAAATATGCATTATGTAAGGAAAGCAGTATGTTAAGTAAAATAGTAAAAGATTTTAAAGCTTAGCAATAAAATTTGTTATAAAGTTAATTAGAAGTTTAAGATATATCAGTGTAGGTTGGTTAAGTATTGTAGGATTGGTTGAAAAATGATGCATTGTGGCAAAGCCATGAGAAGGAAAGCAATTAATGATTGGTGTAAAAGGATGCTGGCAAACTTCACAGAAGTATTTGATTGGCTAAAAAACTAACATAAGGCATTGTAACTAAGAATGAGGAGGCTTCTGATAGTTTGGTGTTGGATGTAACAGCTTTAATGTCTCACCCTTCTATGAGACTGACACCATGAGGCCATAAACCATCTTTGACAACGTCTCTCAGTTGCCCCATCTCTTGTAATATCAATCTCCCAATGCACATTTTCTTGACATCAGACATGACTAATGAAATCAATAGGGACTTATGGACACCAGGTGTATCCCATTAAAGTCAATATGGATTTAGGGACACCTTGTTTATCCATTGAAATCAGTGGGGATTTTTCTGAAATTTGGTCCTAAAATGTGGAAATTTGTGTAAATTTGGGGGAAATCATGAGCTGAATTCTGGGAGTTTCCACTCCAGGATTGTAGTGCTGATGCTCTGGATGTCCTGGATGAATTCCTGGAGGCCAATCCCGAATCCCTGACCCCTCACCTGTGGTCCATGCTGGAACTGGGCCTCCAGATGAGCCCAAAAATTTCCATTGTCAGCCTGAAATCTGGGAATTCTAAGCCCAAAATTGGAAATTTTAGCATCCAAATTGTTGGGACATCAGCACTACCCACTGAAGTAAAAAGGGATTGAAGGACACCAGGTCTACCCCTGTAAAGTCAACAGGGATTTAGGGACACCAGGTCTACCCATTGATAGGGCTTGATTGGGAAGAGATACTCTTTAAACTGGGAGCACTGGGAGGGGCTAAGGGGGGACACTGGGGTGACTGGGAGCACTGAAGCAAAAGTGAGGCCACTGGGAGGGATTTGTAGAGATAAATGGAGATAACCAGGACTCCAGGTCTAACCCATTGAAATCAATAGGAATTTAGGGACAGCAGGGCTACCCTTTAAAGGCAATGGGGTTTAGGGGCACCAGGCCTACCCAATCAAAGCAAAGAGGATGTTTTTAGGGACCCCAGGAGCTTTTGGTGATCCAGGAATCCAAGGGGTAACCAGGAATATCCTGGTGATTTCAAGGGGTATTCAGGTGAGTTTTTGGGGATAACCAGGTGTAGTCTGGTGATTGTTGAGGGGGATCCAGGTGATTTTGGGCAGTGTCCAGGTGTACCCTGATAATTTTCAGGGATATCCAGGTAATTTTTGGGGCACCCAAGTGCCCTGACTCACCCTGACAGGCCAGGAGAAGATGATGGCCACCATCCTCCCAGTCGATGTGGACACAGATGACTCTTGGCAGCTGCGGGGCTGTCAGGGTGCACCCCAACATTCAGGGGTGCCCCAAAACTCCAGGTGAGGACATCAGGGGTAGGAGGGAGCCCTGAGTTACCTCAGGAGAGGATGCAGTGCAGGTACAGCCAGGTGCTTTGGTCCATGGGGTTGGTGAAGATGTTATTCTGCAGCAGCTCCAGCTCTGTGTGGGCAAAGGAGGCACCCCAAAATCTCAGGGGGACACCAGGGGAAACCCGAATATCTCATTGGGGGCACCCAGGTATCCAGGAGTTCAGGTCTACCCTTTGAAATCATTGGGGATTTAGGAACACCAGGTCTACCCACTCAACCTGACAGAACCCACCAGCTCCCACTTTAGGCGAGGGAGGGGCTGAAAAATTCTGCGGATCCCGCAAAATTGTGGGAGATTTTTTGGGGAATCCCTCACCTTCCTTCAGCCTTCCAGGGGGCAGTGCCCTTGCTGTAGTTCCTGGTGGGCATCAGCAGCCCCAGGCAGTGTTGCCAGGCCGAGAAGTTGGAGAAGCTGCGGCTCAGCAAGGCCCTGGTGAAGGCCAGCCCAACCTTGAGGTCCTGGCTGGCTGCAAGTGCCTACCAGTGTTCCCAGGTATGGACTGGGAAGGCACCAGTATAAACCAGTGAGCACTTGGAGCCACTCCCGAGCTCCTGAGGCTCATGGCAGCAGCTCCCAGTATAAACCAGTAAGGTCTCATGCACCCAAACTCATACTCAGTGTAGTCTAGGGGCTCCTAGTGTGTTCCTGGTGCTCCCAGGTTTACACTGGGAAGGCACCAGTATAAACCAGTAAGCGCTGGGCGCCACCCCTGAGGCCGTGAGCCCATGGTGGCAGCTCCCAGTATAAACCAGTAAGGCCAGCACAACCTGAAGTCACTCCCAGTAGGTCCCAAGCCCCATCCCAGCATAAACCAGTAAGGCCAGCATCCCCAGAAGTTGCTCCCACTCAAGTGCCAAACATCCCAAAGCTCCCTCCCAGTATAACCCAGTACACCCCAGTCTGACCCGGTAAGATCCAGAATATCTCTGTATAACCCAGTATAAACCAGTACAACCCAATCACCAACAGGACCACATCCCAATATAAACCAGTATAACCCAGTATAACCTAGTGACCCCCAGCACCTCATCCAGATATAAACCAGAATAACCCAGTATAACTCACAGTTGGCTACTAGGTCCTCCAAGCCAGAAGGGGGCACTCACACACCCCTGCTCCCTTTCCCAGGAGAATCCACTACAAACCAGTAACACCCCAGCACCCCATCCCAATATAGACCAGTATAACCCAGTACAACCAGTACACACAGTGCTAGGTCCTCCTGGACACTCACACACCCTCTGCCAGTATAACCCATTACAACCCAATGACCTCAGCCCTGTCCCAGCACCCCCTGGACCCCATCCCAGCACAAACCAGTAGAAGCTAAGATAAACCAGTACAAGCCACTCACAGTTGCAGGGGTTGGCCACCAGGAGGTGCTCACACAGTGCCAGGTCCTCCCGGCCAGCAGGGGGCGGTGCAGTGTCCAGTGTGACCCTACAGAACCAAGGAAACCCCTGTGACACTGCGGGGCCCCACGGAACCAAGAGTCCATTGTGAGACACCTGGGCCACGTGGAGCCAAGGAACCATTGTGACACTGGGGAAACTCATGGCACCAAGGGGCCACTGTGACATTGTGGGGCCTCATGGAACCTGTGAGCCATTGTGACACTGCACGGCCTTGTGGAACCAAGGAGACCACGGTGACACTGTGGGGCCACATGGAACCAAGAGTCCATTGTGACACTCTGGAACTACAGAGACCATTGGTGAGAGTATGGAACCTCGAGGAACAAAAGTCCATTGTGACAGTACAGAACCTCATGAACCAAGAGTGTATGGTGACCCAGCAATGCCTTGTGGAACCAAGGAGTCCAAAGGTCTCAAACATTCCTTGCAGGGTTCTGACTTGGAGAAGGGGAACCTGCTTGGTGGTACCTTGGGCTGGCACACACTCATAGAAGGTGTCTGTTTTCAATGAGGAAATTCAGGAGTTTTAGATTGCTTCAAAACAAAACAAAAAAAAGGCAAGAAACTACTTTTGGCCTGAGTGCAGGCAGTTCTCCAAGCAAAGCAGGTCCCAGGTGAGTGAATACAGACAGGATGGGGTTGGGCAATGTGGAGCAAGGTTCTCCACACTGGGTCAGACCTCAAGGCACAGCTTCTGTGAGCAGGCCAAAGCTCCTGAGGAGAGAACCTGGATGAATATCAACCACAGAATACTGCAATCACATATGTATAATGAGAAGAGCTATAAAACACTCTCTTTAAAATAGGAATTCATATTTCTTAGAAGCTCTTTGAAATATTTCTCTCTAACTGTAGTAGGAAATCTTCCTAATGAACGGCACCAGACCAGAGGGAAATCAAGGCAGAGCCATGGTTTGTCAGGACTTGCTTGATCCCAATCAGCCCCGTGGTGCATTTGGTGCTCAGCCCTTGAACCTCAGGGCCTGAGAGGAGATTGCACAAACCTTTCCAGGAGTCCAAGGCAGAAGAAAAACCCAAAGTGTCTCAAAGCATTAATGGGTCCCACTGAGGTCCATCCCCTACAGAGGCTCTTCATGGACACTCTTTGGAGGAGAGAATGGGAGGCCAGGATTGCCCAAAAATGTCTCAGAGACTGAGAAAAGAAAGGAAAATGGAAAGTACCTTAAAAAATTGAAGTTCCTTGAAGTATTAATGAGGCCCAGTGAGTGTCAATACAAAGTTCTCTCAAGGGACTTGTTAAAGCAGATAATTGGGGGCATCACTGCATAAACTACTAAAAGAGTTGGTGTCAAAAGGGAAACTCCAAGTACCTTAAAAAAACTTAGTACCTTCAAGTATTGATGAGTCCCAGTGAGTATCATTACTGACAAAGGCTGTCAAGGGACTAATTAAAGCAGATAATTGAAGGCCAGGATTGCACAAAGATCTCAGAGAACTCCAAGGGAAAAGCAAAACCCAAAGTCCTGTAAAAAACCTGCAGTCCCTGGGAACATGAAGGAGCCCCCAGGGCCATGCCTGACCAAGGCTCCCCAGGGACTCGTCCCAGCAGATCCCTCAGGCCACTGGGATGTGGGGGGATGCTGAGGGCAGGACAAGGGGTGCCAGTGGCCAGCCTTGCTGGGGCTGTGCCAGGAGTTCCCAGTGGCTCAGGACAAGGTGTCTCCTCACAGCCCTTGGTGGTACAGACCCTGCTGTGCCCCAGGGCACCAAGACTTGGCTTCTCTTTGTCCTCACCTGTCATTACTGCCTCCAATTTCCTGCTCTGACGGGAACCTGGGGACATTTTCTCAGTTGTGTCCCTCAGTGGGATCCATTAAAACTTCAGGAAATTTTGGAGTTTGATTGTGACTTGGAGTTCTTGAGAGGTTTCTTAAGCTCTCTCTCAGGGACTGATGTTCAGGGCCTCAGCACAAACCCCAAGAGGGTCATTAAAATCCTTGTGCTGTGTCTGTGCTGATGAGCTGGGCCATGCTGCTGGCACAGAGGGTGATCCTGGCAACCAAGAAGAGCTTCAAAAACACATTTCTCTTCATGAGCAGCTCTTCTCCCAGCCCAGCAGGGATGGGGCACTGCCTGCAGCCACCCCGGGCACAGCACAGAGGCACAGAGAGCTTCAATCAGTCAGGGCTGGGAAGATGCTCAGAAATGCCTGGGGCAGAATCACTCCCAGCCCTTGACACAGGAAGCCTCTGGCTGCAGGACAATGCAGCTGCAGCTCCTGCAGTGATCTCCTCAAGCTGCTACATCCCAATGCCTGCAGACTGTGTGAGTACATTCTCTGATGATCTCTTGTGTAGAGCAGCCAGGGGTGCCCAGGGCTGTCGTGCAGAGCAGGGTCCTGCAGCCCAGGGCGCTGTGCTGGGGCAGGGACTCTGCTGCCTGCCAGGGACAGCTCTCAGCCAGCCCTGGGAGCTGCTCCCAACACTGGGGGACAAGGTCTGGGTGGAAGGACACAGCTGGTAAGGCTTGGAAATGTTCTCCTTGTGTGGTGAGGATGCTGCATTGTTCAGGACTGCTCCCAGAGTAGCATTTAACTCCAGAATATTTCTAGGTAGATTACATAGGGAGCACAAAGAGGCAGGGACTGCATAAAAAAGATAATCCTGGTTTTATATTCTATTGCTCTGTGTTGCGTAGGTGGGGAAATTGCATATATATATTCATCTCTCAGTTCAGGTTGGGAAAAACATTTTTTTTTTATCTCGCATCTTAAAGCAGGCAGGGACAGAAATCAGCACTTAGAGGCAACACCAGTGGCATTTTTCCAGCCTCCTCAGGTTGCTGTGATGTTGCCACCAGAGCCTGCACAGGCAGAGCTGACCCTGGGCAGTGCCCTGTGCTGCGAGGGGTCTGCAGGGCAGAGCTGAGCCCCAGGGCTGGGCTGGGCTCTGGCAGCACTGGCAGGGCTCAGCCCTGGGCACAGGGAAGCAGCTGCTGGCAGGGACAGCTCCAGGCAGCAGAGCCCTGGGCAGGCAGTGGGGGGAAAGTGCCACCAAGTTGGGCTGGGATATTTAAAATCCTTCACAAACTGAACTATTCTATGATTATTTATTTTACAGATCGCCATGCCAAGACACAGGAAATGTCCAACAGCAGCTCCATCAGCCACTTCCTCCTGCTGCCATTGGCAGACACGCGGCAGCTGCAGCTCCTGCACTTCTGCCTCTTCCTGGCCATCTCCCTGGCTGCCCTCCTGGCCAACGGCCTCATCATCAGCGCCGTAGCCTGCGGCCACCACCTGCACACCCCCATGTTCTTCTTCCTGCTCAACCTGGCCCTCAGCGACCTGGGCTGCATCTGCACCACTGTCCCCAAAGCCATGCACAATTCCCTCTGGGACACCAGACACATCTCCTTTGAAGGATGTGCTGCACAAGCCTTTTTCTTTCTGTTCTTCATTTCAGCTGAGTATTTCCTCCTGACCATCATGAGCTACGACCGCTACGTGTCCATCTGCAAACCCCTGCACTACGGGACCCTCCTGGGCAGCAGAGCTTGTGCCCACATGGCAGCAGCTGCCTGGGCCAGTGCCTTTCTCAATGCTCTGCTGCACACGGCCAATACATTTTCCCTGCCCCTGTGCCATGGCAATGCCCTGGGCCAGTTCTTCTGTGAAATTCCCCAGATCCTCAAGCTCTCCTGCTCCAAATCCTACCTCAGGGAACTTGGGCTTCTAGCTTTTAGTGTCTCTTTGGTATTTGGTTGTTTTGTGTTCATTGTTTTCTCCTATGTGCAGATCTTCAGGACTGTGCTGAGGATCCCCTCTGAGCAGGGACAGCACAAAGCCTTTTCCACCTGCCTCCCTCACCTGGCTGTGGTCTCTCTGTTTGTAAGCACTGGCATGTTTGCCTACCTGAAGCCCCCCTCCCTGTCCTCCCCATCCCTGGATCTGGCACTGTCAGTTCTGTACTCAGTGGTGCCTCCAGCTCTGAACCCTCTCATCTACAGCCTGAGGAACCAGGAGCTCAAGGCTGCAATGTGGCGAATGATAACTGGATGTTTTCAGGAACATTAAACTGCTTTCCAATTTCTGCATAACACTTGCAATGAAAGTTGCCTCTGCTTCTTGTTGGTTTTATTGTTGGTTTGTTCTTTTAGTTCTTTTGTTTTAGCTTTTCAATATTGCCTACAAAGAAATGTCATTGCTGGTGCCATATTTCATTTTGATTTTCTCCATCCTTTCTGTGAGCCAGAGACTGTGTCAATGAGGGGCTGTTCTCTTGGTAACTTAAAAGGAACTAAAGGTTGTTTCTCCCTACAAAGTTATGTCCAGATCCCCCCTTTTGTTCCCTTCTCTGGAGCTGCAGCAGCAATGTCTGTGTGCAGAGCTGGGGCAGATCAGTGCTGGCACAGCAGCTGTGCCCAGCAGCAGCACTTGGTGTTGCCAGTGCTGCTCCCGTGCCACTGCCCCGCTGCCCTCCTGGCCCTCGTGTTGCTGCAGGGCCTGAGTGCTCTCGGGGCCGGGCACAGCCCTGGGGGTGGCAGTGCTGGGGCTGCAGCAGGGACAGGCCATGGGCACTGCTGGGGCAGCACTGACGCCTCAGGCCAGGGCCTGGGGGCTCCAGGCTCCTTGGCCAGGCTCTCTCCACAACACTTGGCCAGCCCAATGCTGAGCACAGAAAAGCCCCGCGAGCAGCCCCAGGCTGGCCGTGGGCAGGCTGGGGGCAAACAGCATGGCTGGTGCTCTGCAAGCTCCCTGCAAGGGGGACACCCTGGCAAGGAGCAGCAGAGCAGGGGCTGATCCATCCCCACTGCGCTGGACACCCCAGGGCAGCGTCCCAGAGCGCCCTCATGCACCTGCCAACAACATCCCCCCTCTGCAGCCCTGGCCTCTCCCCCAGCTCACACAGGAGCCGCATCCTTGCAGGCACACACACGGCATCACTGGCTCAGGAGCCCCTGTTTGCATTGCACACAGCAGGCTCAGCACCCCCATGGTGCTGCTGTGGGGACATGGAGCTGAGTGAGCAAAAATGCCATCAGCCCCTGGGGCCAGAAAGGGCTGGGGGACGGCAGGGAAACCACTTGGGTTTGTTGTGGCCTCTGAAGTCAGCCAGAAAGTTTGTTCCCCTGAGCTGTGAGTTTCCTGTCCGACTGCAGATGTTGTTCCTCAGAGCATGGACTGCCTGGCAGCCACCCCTAAAATGCTCTGAGCATTTCCTTTGCTTCACCTTTGCTTTCTTTCCTCTTACCTTCTCAAGATTTCTTCCTCTTGCCCATCCCTGTCCCTCCCCTGCAAATAGCCCATCCCTGTTTGCCCTTTCCCCTCTGGCCTCACTCCTTATTTCAGTTCCTGAGTTGGCACTATGTGATCATCCCTTGGGGAGCAGGATCATCCTCCAAGTGCTGCAGGAATTGTCTGCAGGGTCCTGCAGTACCTCGTGCTGCTCCCTTGCCAGAGGCACCACAGGCCAGGGGGGCACATCTGGGCTGCTGTGTCTGGGTGTGGGGCTCCCTGTTGTGGGCAATGAGGAGGGGCTGGAGAGGCTCTGCAGGACTGACAGGATGGGCTTTGGGGCTGTGTGGAGAAGCTGAGGGACCTGGGCTGCTGGACCTTGTGAAGAGGAGGCCCAGGGCTCATCCTGCAACTGCTCCAGGGGTGGTTTCAGAGAATCACGGAATCAGCCAGGCTGGAAAAGACCTTGGAGATCATCAAGTCTGACCCATGCACTGACCACCCCAATGACCACAAGCACTGACCACCCTCACTAACCTCACCAATTGGCCATTCCCTAATGACCACAATCTCTGACTACAACCACTGACCACACTCCAATTGAAACCCAACTGACCCCATCCACTGACCACAAACCCTCACCACACCCCCACTGACCACCTGCATCAACCACATTCACTTACCACACCCATTGACCACACCCACTGACCACACCCACTGACCACACCCACTGACCACACTCACAGACCACCTCCACTGACTACACCCCAGTGACCACCTGACCACTTCCACTGACACCTTCCCACTGACACCTTCCCTGACATTACCTGACCACACCCACTCACCACAGCCAGTGACCACTCTCCCCTGACCACACCCACTGCGAAGACACCAATGCCCACACCCCACTGACCACCCTGTCCTGGTTTGAAAGACAGCTGTCTACTAGGGAAAGCAGGGCCTTCCCTTGAAATGGAGAAAGTAAATCCCTCCCTCTGAATTAGTATCATTTTGAAATGAAGGGGCTGTCAGGCAAAGATATGGGGATAGGAATAACAGTTCTTTACTAATATATATATAAAAAGGCAAAACAAAACAACAACTATGAAATTAACAACAAACAGAACAGGAACCCAGTAACAGTTCTCTGTTCTCTTGGCTGCGGGGACTTTTCCCCTCTGGTGCAGTTACCCTCCCAGCTGGCAGTGAGCTCTGGCAGGTTCCTGGTGGACAGGGGCAGATCCTGCACAGCTGCAGGGGCACTGGGGTGATGGTGGCCGTGTCCCAGATGGGAAGGGTGGAGGAGAGGCTGTGCTCACGAATCCTTGGAGCAGTGTCAGTCCCAGTGCCCCAACAGGATGCTTGGAGATAGCAAACTGAAGCAGGAGAGCGTCCTAGCTGGGGTGTGGGGTCCAACACCAGAAGAGGCAGCTCCTGGCATTGGGATGGCGGGGTGAGGTTTTCCAGTGGCCTTCCTCCTCCAACAGCCAAAGCAAGTGAGTGCCAGCAACAGCCCCCCACCCTCCTTTACCCTCTTTTCATCTCGCACTGTTCCCCCCCCTCCACCCCTGCCCTCCAAGAGAAACTCCTAAAGAAACCAGGGAGTCTCTCCCTCCCCCATCTCGAAATCTCAAGGACCTAGCCATCAGTGATCCTTAGCATATCAGTGGGAAAAAATTCCACAGGCAGAGAGGGAAGGAAAAAAACAACTCCCAACACCTCTTTACCCATGGGTTCTTCTGTCCTGGGGATCTCTGTGGTGGTCCCTGGTGGTCGTGGACCCCAATGTTCCAGTCGGCCCGGCTGAGTTGGCAGGACATTGAAGCTGGTGAACTTCTGTGGAAGGAGCAGAAACCCTAATGGAGCCTCCTTGCAAAGCTATCCCTTAGATAAGAAATTGCTTACTTAGAATGACTAATGCTAGAAATATTTCCCCCCTTTGCAAACCTCACTTTATCTCCCTGTGATATAATTGGTCCATTTTCAATCCCCTTAGCAATTGGTCCCTTTTCTCTAAAATCCCTAAGTAGTTGGTCCGTTTTACAATCCCCTAAATAATTGGTCTGTTTTCAAGACACCCTGACCCTACAAAAGCCCCCGTTAGTACCTTGTCCATTGAATTGCTGCCTGGGACCCCTTCGTGGAAGAAATAAAGTGTCTGTGGAATCTCCCTGCAGCTTCCTCGGTCTCCTTCCTCTGCTGGCCAAAGGTACTTTGGAAGCAAGGCTCAAATCACAACATGGGCTGAAGGCCTGGACTCCAGGCATTGCTTGCATCCTCCTACCTCGTGGCTGAAATCTGCCTGAGACACCAGGAAAGGCTGTTCCTTGTGGGACATCTTATCCGGGCACGTTGTGGCAGCTCGGGGCCCAAAGCCCAAAGCCCCAACAGCTACAAACTTCCAGTTCCCCTTCTTATACAACAGGCATTGTGCAGTTTCCAGAGGTCAAGGGTTCTGGAGAATAAGGATTGTGTCAGCTCACTTGTGTGGGCAATTTATCATCTGGTAACATGAGGTCACAGAGTGGGCTATGACATCACAGAGTGGGCTATGTGAGGTCACTGAGCAGCTATGGCATAGAGCAGACAATGACATCACAGAGCAGGCTGTGACATCACTGGGCTGCTTTGTGACATCACAGCAGGGCTGTGTGAGGTCACTGGGTTGGTGACTCTGCCCCAGCCCCCCTCACAGTTTCCCCAGACAAGTCCAATGCTGTTCATGCCCAGCAGGGTCCCGGGATCCCCCGGGATCCCCCTGCTCCACCTGGAGCCACAGCCTCCCCCAAGGATGTTCCACAAATCAACCCCAGAGCCTGACACGGGGACAAGGGGCCAGGGCTGTGTGACCAGGACATCAAGGCCGTGGATTATCCAGGTCACTGGGGCCTGGTTTGGGTTGCCCAGGGCAGGAAAGATGTCTGGCAGCTGGAGCAGGGTGAGGGAAGGGCCTCCAAGGTGGGGCTGGAGCCCTTTGGCTGTGAGGAGAGGCTGAGGGAGCTGGCCTTGTCCAGCCTGGAGCAGGGAAGGCTGAGGGGCTCCTCATGCCAGCCTGGCAGTGCCACCCAGGAGCTGATGGAGAACACAGAGCCAGGCTCTGCACTGGGGGGGCTGGAGGGGACAAAAGTCAATGGGTGGAAGGGGAATGAGGGCAGATCAGATAGGACATGTGGAAAACCTTTGTTCCCATGGGCTCAGACAGGTTCTGAGATGCTGCCCCATCCCTGGCTTTGGGATTTTCCAATCCACACCAAATCAAGCCTTGAACCACTTGGTCTGATCCAGTTTCTGACAGGTTTGGCTGCAGACTTGCTGAGGTCCCTTCCAACCTCAGCTCCCTGATGATCCCAGGACGATGCTGTTCCCGATTTTGGAATGGGCTGGAGCAGATGTTTATGGGACAGGAGCCCTCTGGGGCTGTAGGGGACCTGCAGCTTGCAAGGTGCACGAGCACATCTCATTAGCTGGGGCATTTGAGTACTTTAAGAAATGTCAAAATTTCCCACCAGAAGAGAAGAGAAATTTCCTGGATGTGTACTGATGGCAGGACAAGAAATACTGATCTTCCCCCGTACCTGTGTTACCACTATACTGTCTATTATTTCATGTCCCTCTTCATTTGGGTGTTTCCACCTCTCCTGTTTAAATGGCCATGTCTAAGGACATCTCTTCCCTAGACCAGCTGGTCCTATGGCCTTGCCATTGCTCCCAGATTTCCTCCGCCCATTGTTCTCTGGTCATTCAACATTAGTCAACATCTTAATTGTGTCTACATCTATCACAGAATCACCCTTTCTAATGTCTGTGTCTAAAACTGTTCCTGTATGAAAATACCTTGTTCATGGTGGATACATCAGATACTGCTTTGACATTGCACAGAGCTGAGGAAAGAATTTTGAAGTTTATTGAATTTTATCATTGGTACTTTTTTTTATGTTGGCCAAGAAGAGAAACCTTCTGTGCCTCTGAGTCTCACCAGTTGCTGACCCCCAAAGGACACAAACCTGATGAGTTGTGGTTCCCACTGCAGTGCTGGCACTTGCACCTCCCTCCATCCCCACAGCAGAGCTCCCTTGTCCAACAAAGTCCCTGGCAATGCAGGGATGAAGGAAACAGGACAGGCAGTGGGGATCAGGGGCAGGGCAGAGCCAGGGATTTGGGGTGGTTGTGAGCCCAGGGCAGGAGCCAGCCCTTGGCCTTGCTGAACCTCATCCAAATTTCCTGGGCCCATGGCTCCAGCCTGTCCAGATCCCTCTGCAGAGCTTCCTGCCCTGCAGCACAGCCACACTCCCACCCAGCTTGGCCTCACCTGGACACTGACTCAGGGTGCCCTCCATGGCCTCGTCCACATCAGCAAGAAAGAGATTTCACTGCCCTGGCCCCAATCCTGAGCCCTGGGGACACCCCTGGATGTGACTCCAATGCCCAGCACTCCTTGGCCTGGATTTCTGTTTTTTATGGAGCTGTGCCTGGCTTTATTTTATTTGCTGACAAGAAATGAACATCCCTCTGTGTCTCGGGCAGCTTCTTCTCCAAGGAAAGCAGGTGGGAGTTGGTGCCAAGGAGCTGAAAGCTGCAGGCACAGCCTGGAGGGGAGGGAGCTCAGATTTGCACAAGGCTGCTCTGAGTGCCAGGGCTTGGATGGGGGAAATGGTGGGGTGGGGGTAGGGACAGAGTGTGATTGATTGTCAGCCATAAAGGGTCTTGATTTTCATCTCTGTTCAGACTACATTATAAGGTTTCAGGAATTAATATCAACTGGAGATTGCTGATATCAGTGTATAAAAAAGAAAATAAAAATAAGAAAAAAAGATATTCTCTCTTTTTATCTTTAATTGAAATATATTTAGAATGGAGTGAAAGCTTAGACAAGTCTTGTCTTATGCTCAGGTGTCTGGCAGTAACTCTGTTTCAGGCGACCTGCACCCCAAATTGCTTTTGCTCACAAGAGAATGGCTGATGAGGTCTATTATAAAATAAATTATTTACTGAATGGTCTCAAGATTAACAGACAAGACACTTTAACTGGAATACTTACTGCACAGGATAAACAAAAGAAGCCCAGGTAGATACAAACACCGTGCACAATAAAGTTCCCTATATTACAGCTAGTGAAGGAATAGCAGAGATCAGGAGTCAATGTAACTTAGCACCAAACTGATGAGGGAGTACACATGGAGCCCTTTCACTCAGCTCCCAGAAAAGGAACCACAAAGATGCATCCAGACTTGGGAGAGAAGCCCTACCTGTTTGCAGGCACTATGCAGAAGATTTCTGCTTGGTGAAAGTTCTGTGTAGCTTTTATACTTTGTAAAGTGAAGTGTGTGTCACTCAGAAATTCAAGGCTCATCTCCCTTCAGTCTGCTCTCAAGGCCAGATGTTCATGGTCAGCTGGGAATTCCACCTCCCTGGCACCAGAGAGAACTCAGGACAGGACAGATGTCGGGCCTGGGTTATCTCAGGAATTCCTGAGAGGGGGAAGATGCCCTGAGTGATGGCCCCAGCTGATGGACAGAAGAGATGAGCTCTGCTGGGCCATAGGGGAAGTCCTGCTGCAGGAACCTCATGGAACCAAGGGTCTGTTGTGACATTGTGATGGCTCCTGGAACCAAGGAGACCATGGTGACACCAATGAACCTCATGGAACCAAGGCTCTGTTGTGAAACTTTGGAACTACAGAGACCATTGTTGAGTACAGAACCTCATGGAACCAAAGGTCCATTGTGACAGATCAAGGCCTCATGGAACCAAAAAGAGCATTGTGACACTGTGGGGACCCCATGGGCCCAAATCTCCATTGTGACAGTGCAGAACCTCATGGAACCAAGGGGCCTTTGTGACACTGCAAGGCTTCAGGGAACCAAGGAGTGCAAAGATCCCAAATAGTCCTGGCAGGGTTCTGCCTTGGATGAAGGGGAACTTCCTGGGTGGCACCTTAAGCTTGGCACATACCTGAGGAGTGTGACTGTTTTCAATGGGGAAACTTTGGAGTTTTAGATTGCTTCAAAAATATAAAAAGGAAAAACTGTTTACCTGATTGCAGCCAGTTCTCCAAGGAAAGCAGGTCCCAGGTGAGTGAGGACAGACAGGATGGGGCTGGGGAATGTGAAGCAAGGTTGTCCACACTGGCTCAGACATCAAGGCACAGCTTCTGTGAGCAGGCCAGACCTCCTGGGGAGAGACCCTGCATCAACATCAATCACAGAATGCTGCAATCACCTCTGAAAGAGATTTCTGTACAAAATCAGTTTTAGGCAAAGATGAGGCTATGATAGATATAAACACAATCAAGGTGTTGTACCAGTCTGCTCTGCCTGGAGTGCAGTTAAAACAGCTTGAAGAATGTTCTATTTATAAAGCTTTCAGTGATGGATGGGGAAAGGGAAGTCAAGGTGCTTAAGGTATTGATGAAATGCTGAAACCAGCCTGAGTCATTTAAACTCCTCCTGTCTTTGCTGGCATGAGGAGCCCCTCAGCCTTCCCTGCTCCAGGTTGGACAAGCCCAGCTCCCTCAGCCTCTCCTCACAGCCAAAGGGCTCCAGCCCCACCTTGGAGGCCCTTCCCTCACCCTGCTCCAGCTGCCAGACATCTTTCCTGCCCTGGGCAACCCAAACCAGGCCCCAGTGACCTGGATAATCCACGGCCTTGATGTCCTGGTCACACAGCCCTGGCCCCTTGTCCCCGTGTCGGGCTCTGGGGTTGATTTGTGGAACATCCTTGGGGGAGGCTGCAGAGCTGGGGCAGGGGGGACCCAGGGGACAGGGGACCCTGCTGGGCACGAATAGCAGGGGAGACTTCTCTGGGGGGGAAACTGTGAGTGGGGGCTGGGGCAGAGTGACCAACCCAGTGACCTCACACATCCTCCCCTGTGATGTCATAGCCTGCTTTGTAATGTCACAACTTACCCTATGGTGTCAGAGGCCATCCTGTGACATCACAGCTGGCTCTATGATGTCACACCACCATCCTGTCACATCACAGCCCACCCTGTGATGTCACACAGCTGCCTTGTGATGTCACAGCTGGCTCTGTGATGTCATTCCACCACCCTGTGATGTCACATAATCCCCTCTATTATGCCATACTAAGACAGGGAAATTAAGAATTAAGAATCAGGCATCAAGAACGCTTTGACTGAAAGGGGGCTGACAAAACCATATGGAATGCTTAAACATTTACTTGGTTTGCAAGAACAGGAGAGGAGCAAGGGTACAAGATAAGATAAAGAGCTATAATGTGCAAACAGGATTCAAGGACAAAGGCACCACAGGATGAAGAGGTTCTTGGGAGCCCTGAGCCAGGAAAACTTGTATCAAAGTCTGGAAGATGGCCAAAGGACTAAAAAAGAGCATGTACAAGAAGACAAGGTGAAAAGTTCAACTGAGAGGAAGATTGTTTACTTCATCCCAAAGACCCCCAGACCACTAGAGCAACCAAAGAAAATAGTGTGCAGCTGCAAAAAGGTGTGGAGCTAATTTTAATATGAAGGAGGTTAAGAAATCAATATATATTAGATATGTATTCGATAAATATGTATATTATGTGATCTTAGTTCTTAAAGAATAAAAGGAGATCGCCAAAGGTGTGCATGTTTTAGAGGAGCTATCCCCCATGCACCTCAGCACTGAATAAATACATACCTACTCCTATAACTTACTTTGTGGGTTATAGAGTGTTTCTTCTGTGTTTCATACTGGCGAGCCAGCCAGGAGAGAGTCTGTCTGGCTGTGGGAATGGCTGAGGAGAGGATTCCCTGGCAGTCCCCAGGACCTTCCCTGGAGGGACCCTGAACCTCGGCTCACTCAATGCGGGGACAGACAACAAGCTGCTGGCATTGCAGATAAAACGGTCTGTATTAAATATCCTCTGGTAGTGTTACCGTATGGACTAGAAATCCTGAATATTAGAATATAAAGTGTATAAACCATAATAGTAGTAGTAATGCTAAGGCTTGAAGACTGCAGTCCCCAGAGTAGGCCCTGGGAAACTAACTTAAGAATGTGCTGTGCTAAGAGCATGCAGAACCGTTAGTGATAAGGTTAAAGTATAAACATAAATAAAGTACTGGTGGTGGGCAGTGGCATAAGAGAGAGATTGAGGGGGAGAACACTATAGTCCTAAGATAAGCAACCATGTAGGATTTATGACGCCAAAATGCTATCTTCAAGGTGAATGTATCTACAGAAGAATGTGTACTTCTGCACATAAACCATTTGTAAAAAGGGTATAAAAAACCCTCTAAAAAGGGAACCAGTGGGATCCTGACTTGGGACGCGAGTCCGCAGGTCCCTGGGCCCTGAATAAAGCACCGCATAAACTGACACTCTGTTAGTTTGTGTTTTACTTGGGGTTTCGGGCAGCAGTTTTGGCGACCGCGGCAGGACTCCGGAGGCGGCAGGGGCGGTTCGCGAGCTGATCTACTCCACGCCGGCACCAGGTGATTTCTGGGGAGACATCAACCCGTGCCCGACCCCGCGCCTGACGGACGACTGTGAGGTAAGCCTGCAAGGTGCTTTATTCTTTATTGAAAGGGAAAGTCCGCCGATTAAGACGGGACGGTGATCCCGCACCGGGGGCAAAGGACGTCTTAAAGGTTGTGGAAAAGGAAGCCTAGGCGCTGGTCGTCAGACGCAACAGTGATTGCGCAGATCCAGCACTTGCCACTCGCGGCGACGAGAAAGACAAGAATTGTGGTAAAGGGTGTGTGAATGTGGAAATAATAGTAAAGTGTGTGAGTGTGAGTGTTATGATGCCTTTTAAAACCTTTAAAGTTCTGGCTAGTTCGGGGATGGAAATTCCGAATGATTCACCCTTGGGCTGTTTGTTGCAACATTGGAAGGTGGGGAAATTTGGTCAAGAACTGAGTAAAAAGAAATTGATTGATTTTTGTAATCATGTGTGGCCCCAATACGAACCTGAGGGTATGCAATGGCCCCGAAATGGTACTCTAAATCCTGATATTATAACTCCTCTTATGCATTTCTTACAAAATAATGAGAAATGGGAAGAAATCCCGTATCTTGATTTGTTTTATTATTTGAAAAATAAGCCAGAGTGGCAGAAGGAGTGTGGCATTATGGTCTTAAAAACAGCAACAGATAGTTGTGCGGGCTGCAAAGGGTGGCAGAAAGGGAAGGAGTATTCTGTTAAGTTGTCAGACCCTGAGGAGGATGTTTCTCTGTTGGTAGCACCTAGTGCACCCCCCCCGGAAGAGAGTGAATCGAGTGAGTCGGACGAAGAGGTGAATGAGGAAGAAAAGGGGGGGGATTTAGAGAAAGGAAAAGTCGTTGATAAGCCGCGTACTCCTCTATGTGAAAGGACCCGTAGCGGGCGGGAGAAGAAGGGAAAAAGGGATGCACAATTGATGGCTCCGTTGCGGGAAGCGGTCGGACCCCACGGGGAACGAGTAATGGTGAAAGTTCCTTTTTCTCCTAATGATTTGTTAATTTGGAAGCAGTCTGTGGGGGCTTATCGGGAGGATCCTGAACGGGCGGCAAGGGTAGTGAAAATGGTGATTAAAACACAGAATCCAGACTGGAATGATTTACAGGTCTTACTGGATACAATAATGGACTCTACTGAGAAAGAGATGGTGTTTAAAGCTATGAGGGAAAAGGCACGAGAAATGATTAGGTTGCAAATAGCGGACGGTACATTAAACGATTTGGTGCCGCGGGAGGATCCAGAGTGGAATGTTAATTCAACAGGGGGTTACCATAGACTTAAGGCTTATCAAGAATTGTTGATAGAAGGAATACGGAGCGGGATACCTAAGACGTTAAACTGGTCCAAGCTGTATTCAGTAAAGCAGGAGAAAAATGAGTCCCCGTCAGCTTTCTTAGAAAGGCTTAAGGAAACTGCTCGAAAATATACCAGTTTGGAAATTGAAGGGGAATCAGGGAAATTGCAGCTAGCTTTAATTTTTATGGGACAATCCCAAGAGGATATTCGGAAAAAGTTGCAGAAATTAGAAGGGGAAGATACACGGAATTTGGATAAACTTTTAGAAGTTGCGTGGAAGGTATATAATAATAGGGAAAAAGAGACTGCTAAGAAGCAACAAGCTAGTATGTTGGCAGTACTACAGCAGATAACGGGGAATGGTATGTGGGGAGGTGGCCGGGGGCGCGGACGGGGGCGAGGAATGGCTAGGGGAGGAATTTCGATGGGTGGAAGGGGATTTCCAAACCAATTACAAATGGGACAAGGAAGAATGAGATTGGGATTGGATCAGTGTGCCTTGTGCAAGAACAGAGGACACTGGAAAAACGAATGTCCACTTAATCAAGGTATGGGATTCGGGCTGAATAGCGGGGAGGGGTTGATAAATAATTCAAGTGCAGTTCGTGGAGGGCCACAAGGTGTCGCCCAAGCCTTTATGATGGGAAGCTACCAGAATCAAAGCTGACTAGATCGGGATCTGAAGGTAGTCTTAGAAGTAGACGGGGAACCATTGGAATTTAGAGTAGATACGGGGGCTACATATTCTGCAATTAACACCAAATTAGGACCTCTAAGTGATTCTACCATTCGGGTGGTAGGGGTTACAGGACAGGTGGAAGAAAGGGCATTTTTACGTCCGTTGGATATAAAGTTTGGGGGGAAAGAATTTGATCATCAATTTTTATATATGCCAAATAGCCCAGAATCATTAATGGGGAGGGATTTGTTATCAATGTTAGAGGCAAAAATAATCTTTGAAAAAGGAAGAGTAAAATTAGAAATTCCAGAAGATAATATAGCCAAATTATTTACAGTGAAAGAAGTAGAGGCAACAGAAATCCCCACAGAAATAGAACAGGCTGTGGTACCATGGGTATGGGAAATAGGGATTCCTGGAAAATCAAAAGCAGCACAACCAGTAGTTGTGGAATTGAAGGAAGGAGCACAACCCGTACGGATAAGGCAGTACCCTCTGAAACTAGAGGCTCGGAAAGGAGTAGCACCCTTAATAGATCAGTTTGTCAGTTTAGGGATATTACAGGAATGTGAATCAGAATTCAATACCCCCATATTTCCGGTAAAGAAGTCCAATGGTAAGTACAGGTTAGTTCAAGATCTGAGGGCAATTAATAATATAACAAAGGATATTCATCCAGTAGTAGCAAATCCATATACATTGCTAACAGCTGTCTCGGAGATATTTAAATGGTTCACAGTAATTGACTTGAAAGATGCATTCTTCTGTATCCCTTTGGCATTTGAAAGTAGGAAAATTTTTGCTTTCGAATGGGAAAATCCTGCTACAGGACGGAAAAGACAGCTCACCTGGACACGCTTACCACAAGGATTCAAGAATTCTCCAACCATCTTCGGAAACCAATTAGCCCGGGAACTAGAAGAATGGAGACTAACTCAGGTAAAGGAGTCACCTTCCTCATTTATTCTTTTACAGTACGTAGATGATATTTTTCTAGCCTCAACAGAAGAAGACATCTGTCGAAGACTCAGCATTGAACTCCTCAACATGCTCGGACAAGCTGGATACCGAGTGTCAAAAGAAAAGGCCCAGCTGGTAAGAACACAAGTCATTTATTTGGGATGCGAGATATCACAAGGAGTTCGGAAATTAGGGGTGAACCGGATCCAGGCCATATGTGCTATACCAACACCTCGAAATCCACAAGAGTTAAGGTCCTTTTTAGGAATGGCAGGGTGGTGTCGGCTGTGGATTCCAAAATTTGGACTAAAAGCAAAACCTCTGTATGAGGCAGTCAAGAATCCTGAATTTAAATGGAATAAAATACAAGAAAAGGCATTTCAGAACTTGAAGCAAGCCCTAAAAGAGGCACCTGCATTAGGGTTGCCAGATCTCACAAAACCCTTTCAGCTATATGTAAATGAGAGGCAAAGACTGGGGATTGGGGTGTTGACACAAAAATTGGGAACATGGAAGCGCCCGGTGGGGTACTTCTCAAAACAACTGGATCCAGTAAGCGCTGGATGGCCTGGCTGCCTTAGAGCTGTTGCTGCAACAGTGCTTCTGATACAAGAAGCTAGAAAACTAACTATGGGGCAGAAAATGGAAGTGTTTGTCCCACATATGGTAATAGCAGTGTTGGAACAAAAAGGGGGGCATTGGCTCTCCTCCAGCCGTATGCTGCAATACCAGGCAATCCTTAGGGAACATGATGATGTTGAAATGAAGGTAACTAACCATCTCAATCCAGCCGAATTTCTTAGAGCCACCCAAGAAGAAGGCAACCTGGTACACGACTGTGTGGAGACCATCGAACAGGTATACGCTACCCGCAAGGATCTAAAGGATGAGCCCTTAGACGAACCTGAATGGGAGCTGTATACCGATGGATCTAGTTTCGTGGAGAATGGAACCAGGTACGCCGGGTATGCAGTGGTAACTCTAAGACAGGTTATAGAAGCCAGAGCCTTGGCTCCCGGAACATCAGCACAAAAAGCTGAAATCCAAGCCCTCATCTGAGACTTGGAATTAAGTCAAGGGAAAAGAGTAAATATTTGGACTGATTCTAAATATGCATTTGGGGTAATACATGTACATGGGGCATTATGGAAGGAGAGAGGACTATTAAATTCACAGGGTTCGTCAATCAAACACCGAGAACAAATTGTGCAACTACTGGAAGCAGTACATAAGCCCCAGGCGGTAGCAGTAATGCATGTAAAAGGACACCAGCAGGGAGAAGAAAGAGCATTCCAGGGAAATCGTCTGGCTGACAGAGCAGCCAGACAGGCTGCTCGCGAGGTATGGACCCAAATGGCGTTGCTACCAGCACGTACCAACCCTGCGGAAGCTTTCATGGATGAAGTACCAGTATACCTACCAGAAGACGAAAAATTAGCACAGCTAGTACAAGCTAAGAAGAATGCGGCTGGATGGTATGTAACTGCCGTAGGACAAGTGATATTGCCGACAAAAATAATGAGAATGATATTAGAAATTGAACATAACAAATGCCATTGGGGAGCAGAAGCTTTAGTGCAATTTCTAAAACAAGAAATAATCTCCAATCAGATGTTAACAATGGCCAAAAGGATCAATGCAATGTGTCCAGTTTGTATTAAGAACAACCCAATGACACGTAGGCAAGTGCAAATGGGAAAATTGCAAATAGGCCCACAACCAGGAGATTATTGGCAGATAGATTTTTCAGAATTACCAAAAGCACAGGGGTATAAGTATGTTTTAGTCTATGTATGTACCTTCTCAGGCTGGCCAGAGGCATTCCCATGTAGAACAAACCAAGCAAAAGAAGTGATTAAAACTTTACTTCGAGAAATCATCCCTAGGTTTGGAATCCCACTAGGGATGTCCTCTGATAGGGGACCTCATTTTGTGGCAGGAATAGTGCAAGAAGTGGCTAAGGTACTTGGGATAACATGGAATCTCCATACACCTTGGAGACCTCAGTCTAGTGGACAAGTAGAAAAAAATGAATCAGACACTAAAAGGCCAAATTAAGAAAATCTGCCAAGAAGCAAAGATACAATGGCCTCAAGCATTACCTTTAGCTCTGTTAAGGGTCAGAATCAAACCTAGAGACAAGGTAGGAGTAAGTCCGTATGAAATTTTATACGGCAAACCCTATCATGCTGCAACTTACAAAGGGGACCCTAATGTGGTGGGAGATCAGGTACTGGTAAATTACATTTTGTCTCTCAATAAGACTCTTACAGCACTACGGGGGGCGTTGCAGTGGAATCGACCTTTGCCTCTGGAGAATCCCGTCCACGATATACAGCCTGGAGACCAAGTCTACATTAAAAACTGGAATGTGGAACCACTAAAAGAAACATGGGACGGCCCCCGACAAGTGATTATGACTACATACACAGCCGTAAAGGTCCAAGGGATCGACAATTGGATACACTACACCCGAATCAAGAAAGTCCCGTCACGATGGGAAGTCCAACCTCTAACCGACACAAAACTGGTGTTCAGGGCAAGGCCTTGATTGCGATGTTAATGTTGAGCATTGCTCGTATCGGAGATGCCTTTGTTAAAGTTACTGTCCCTAAACCAACAGTGATTGTACCACAAGGGGCAAATGTAAATCTAACCTGTTTGTTTTCTGATGACCAGGGAGCTGGATTCAATGAAGTAAAGACGAAATGGAAATTGATCACTACAAATAAGGTATTTTCAGAAGAAATTGTGACAATTTGGGATATGAAACAGCAGAAAGGTAATACTACCCTAATGATCTCACACTTGCAAAAAGCCCAGGTTGGTCAATTTTCATGCATGGTATGGATTAGGGAAAGCTTCGATTATGGGAACTTAGATGTAAAAATTTTGGTGGAGGGTTTTAAGACAGAAGGGCATTCTTATCCAATACAAGTAACACCCACAAGTATGAGAATTGACATGTGGGATGGTCCTTCATTGAGAATCAATTGCACTCTTAAATTAGGGAATCTTTGCAGGATGAGAGAAACTAGAATGGTCCAACAAGCAAAAGAAATGGAAAATGAGAAACAGGAATTGGGGCAAGAGAATTTGGTAGTGGGATTAATTAGGGATTTTGGGAAAATGCAAAATGTAACAGCGATAACAGCGTGTTTGCCCTTGCCAAAGGCAGCAAGTGACCCTATACCGTGGGGAATCATCCCATTAGGAGAAATGCCCCCAAAAATAGTAAATGGAACGAGGAAATGCCACAGAGAGCTACGAAATCGCACTAGAATAGTAGAAGAGGTTTATACCTATGGAAGACGGTGGTCAACCCCAGGGCAAAGATCGAAATGTTTAAAATTACCAAATTCTGTATTCACTGAAATAGGTCAATACAAAAATGTTGGGTGGTGCACATTTGAAGTAAATCAGAAAAGAAGAAAACCTGTAGTAGATTATTATCATGAGATAGTGTGTCAAGAAGGGAAAGAAGAGTGGGAGCAATGGAAAGCAATTTGGGGTCCTAGCCTACTCGAACCCTATAGTTATATCGGATCAATACACTGGTGTATCGAGTGGTCAAGAGAACAGGAACATCCAGGGGCCCTCGAAGTTGAAACAGTGCACCACAACAGACTAGCCCAAATATCAGGTTGGAACTGTAGTAAAGTCATAACCTGTGATACCCCAGAATCCCAAATTGGATTGGTACCCGTTCGGGTGTTGTTGAAATGGGGATGTGAATGTCAGAGATACAACCATACAATAACGGGAGAATTAAAAGGAGCTCGGAAAGATTGTCAATCAACCACCGTAAGAAGCCCCGGAAATTCAGTCTGGGTAATGGGACATGGCCAATGGACTACACATCTACCGATAGGTGGTCCGATTACTCAAATAACGTTAGGGATACCAACCTTATGTCCATTTTGGAAACAGTCCAAATTAACCAAGGAGGACCAAGAGAAAAGGACGAAAAGGGGATTAAGCCCTGAGATAGTCGAAGCAGTAAATCTAGAGAATGAATGGCACGAACCGGGGGGAAAGTGTAAAATTCGGTTGGATGCTTGAATCCTTATTTGCACCTGTATCTACATATAGAAACCGGGAAATGTTATATAAATTACTAGAGCAGACAGAAAGATTGGCAGCAGTAACAAAAAAGGGATTTAGAGATCTTAATATACAATTACAAGCCACAACCAGGATGACAATCCAGAATAGAATGGCATTAGATCTGCTCTTATTAAAGGTACACGGAGTTTGTGGATATTTACAAGGAAGGGATGATCACTGTTGTGTACATATCCCAAATGTCACGCAGGAAGTAGAAAAGGATATAGGTCAATTGGAGCGAATTGAACTAAACATACATGAAGTACAAAAGAATGCAGAACATAATTGGGTTGGAGCTTTATTCAGTTCTTTAGGAATCCAGGTCTCTGGTTGGTTATCCTCAATTATTCAAAATGGAATAATGATTGTAATAATCATTGTAGTAATTGTGATTATGTATAGGTGTCTTTTAGGAATAATTGCTAAAGAAGGAACACATACACGGCAAATCATGAAGGCCCTGACTCGAAAAGAAGTGATTCAACCAACTTCCTGAAACAACCCTCCACCATCATATCTGGAAACTATCACTTGGAAGAATTGAGCATCCTTGCAGAAGGCTCTGAAGAATGCTCAAAAGGGGGGAGTTGTTACCGTATGGACTAGAAATCCTGAATATTAGAATATAAAGTGTATAAACCATAATAGTAGTAGTAATGCTAAGGCTTGAAGACTGCAGTCCCCAGAGTAGGCCCTGGGAAACTAACTTAAGAATGTGCTGTGCTGAGAGCATGCAGAACCGTTAGTGATAAGGTTAAAGTATAAACATAAATAAAGTACTGGTGGTGGGCAGTGGCATAAGAGAGAGATTGAGGGGGAGAACACTATAGTCCTAAGGCAGTGGCGCCAGAGAGAGATTGAGGAGGAGAACACTATAGTCCTAAGATAAGCAACCATGTAGGATTTATGACGCCAAAATGCTATCTTCAAGGTGAATGTATCTACAGAAGAATGTGTACTTCTGCACATAAACCATTTGTAAAAAGGGTATAAAAAACCCTCTAAAAAGGGAACCAGTGGGATCCTGACTTGGGACGCGAGTCCGCAGGTCCCCGGGCCCTGAATAAAGCACCGCATAAACTGACACTCTGTTAGTTTGTGTTTTACTTGGGGTTTCGGGCAGCAGTAGGGAGTGAGTGTGGAGCTCTATGTGCCTTTCCAGCCTCGGGCAACTGAGGCAGCCGGAGAATAGCAAAGGAGCGGGGTCAGTGTGGGGCCAGTGCAAGTGAGAACAGAGGAGAGCTGTGCTTGAACACAGAGTGGTTAGTGTTTGTTTCAAGAGTAGATCAACAAATTGAAAGAGTCTCTCCTCAGCCATGGTTTGGACTTGATCCCGGGAATTTATTGATCCAGTAAATCATTGGATAGAAAGATGGAATGAATGGGTCTGTCTAGGAGGGATATAAGAAACCTCTGCAGGGAGGTTGGTAACCTTGGACTAGGAACAACCTGCAGTAGAGATTCTGGGTATTCCAGAGGAGGTAAACGGGATAGCTTGTCTTTGTGTGCTATTTAGAGCTGTCAGAGGATCAAGGGGTTGGCATCTGGCATGGAGTTTATTACAGTGTAGAGATTATGAAATACATTGGTATTGTTGCTCTAATAACCAGCAGGGTGTATGCCTCAAGTGTGACTTGAAAAATTATCCTAATAAGTCAATGTTGAACCTAAAATTCTGAAATTAGTATGTGGAAAGTCATGTTCAATGCCCGCAAATTGGGGTTGTGTGTGGGTGTCCTGGGGTACAATGCAAAAATGTGTATTCTATCACCATCTGTTACAATGTGGGAGGGGTGGTGATCCTTATCTCTGTGGGAGATATCCTCTGCTGATGTGCCATCTGATAAGATCGGGGATGATCATCGTTATCTATTCACAACCCATCCTTCCTCCAGAAGATATATTCTGTTAATGGGCCATTAAGTCCTATTGTCTGACTGATAAGATTACATCATCCCATTGGGAGATGCCCCACCCAGGGGCAGGAGCCAAGCCTTTCCTACCTAGATAAAAAACTGGGGTTTGGGACCCGAGGGCAGACCTTTCCACTGGATTCCCAGAGGAAAGTCGGACCTTTTCCACATCATCGCTGGATCTTGGGAGGAAAACTGCACCTTCTACAGGAGCACTGCTTCAACAGAACCACATCTGTCATCCAGGAGGACTGCAGCCACCATTTATAGGGACTGCTGCCAACACCCTGACTGACAGGGTGTCAGGTTGTATTTCTGACTGTGTTGGTGGTTGTTTCTTTTATATTATTGCATGTATTTTAATTTTTCTCTTCTCTCCTATTAAATTGTATTACTGACTTGGAGTCTCACACTGGTTTTACTTTCAAACCAATACAGGCTCCATGGAACCAGGGGGCCATAGTGACACTTTGGGATCTCATGGAATCATGGAGACTATTGTGACACTTTGCATCCCCATGGAACCAAAGGTCCATTGTGACACTGTGGGGCCTCATGGAATCCTGGAGGCCAGAATGACACTTTGAGGCCTCGTTGAATCAAGGAGCATTGCAGAACCTTGTGGAACCAAGGAGATCCTTCTGCCATTGTGAGTCCCCATTGAACCAAGGGTCCATTGGGATACTGTGGCACCAAGGAGAACCCTGTGACACTGCAAGGGCTCATGGAAACAAGGGACCATTGTGACACTGTGGAACCCCATGGAAACAAGAGGCCAGTGTGACTCAGCTGGGCCTCATGTAGTCAAGGATCCAATATGACACTGCAGAGCTCATGGATCCAAGGGAACAGGTAACAGGTCTGGTTGGCTTGGCATGACTGGTCCAACTGCCCTTGGGATGTTGAGGGTCTCTTCTCATGTGCCCCTGAAACCCTGGGGCTCTGGGCCTTCCGTCAAAGGAAAAGAACTGTCCTTCTCCTCCAGGCATCAATTGCCAAAATGAGATTTCCCTCTCCAAAATTCTCAATATCCGTGATTGCTGCCAAACAAAAGTTGCCATTTCCAACACTCTGGCTGCCCTTGGCTTCTTTAGGGCTGGGTCTCATCTGTCTTCAAACACTTGTGCTCCATGCTCTCCTTCCTATGGAAAAAAAAATCCCTGTTGCAGAGGCACTCATGGCAAAAATTGGTGCTTTTCTTCCAGAATTCCTATCTGCAAGGGTTTCTGCCAGACAAAAGGGGCCAGGACACACAGGTCTGGCTGGCCTTGGGCTCTGGTGCCTGCAGTTCATGAAGCCATGAAACACGGGGGATTCATGGATTCCTTCCTGTGGAGACCATGGTGAAACTGTGGGGCCCCATGGAACCATGGAGACCATTGAGACACTGTGGGGACGCCATGGATCCAAGGGATCATTGTGACACTGTGGGGACCCTGTGGAACCAAGGACATCACTGTGGCCCTGTTGGGCCCCATGGTGCCAAGGGGCCGGTGTGAAGCAGCAGGGCTTTGTGGAACCAAGAGGCCATTGTTGCATTACAGGGCCTGGTGCAGCCAAAGGCCCATTGGGATCCTGCAGGGCACCGTGGATCCATGGAGACCATTGTGGCATTGCAAGGCCCCATGGAATCATGGAGACCATTGTGACACTGTGGGGAACCAAAGGGCCATTGTGACCCTGCAGGGCCTCATGGCAGCAAGGGGCCATTGTGACACTGCAGAAGCAAGGAGAACATTGTGACACTCTGAAGCCCCATGGAAACAAGGAGAGATCCCAGGAGATAAAACCCACTCATGTCAGCTGAGCTGTGTGACTCTGCAGGGCCAGGACACGTTCCAGCAGGTGTGTGCTGCTGTGCCAGTGCCCTGGCAGGGATCTCAGACAGGCAGGTGCAGCACTGAGGAGCTTGGTCTGTGGCCTTGGTGGCATGGCCAGTGTGAGAAGGTGCCCCAGGGCTTTGAGCATCCCTCCAGCCTCTTCCATCAGCCACTTCCAGACCTGGGCACTCACCCCACTTTCTTGGTCTATTTGTTCTGTGCTTATCTCCTTCCTCCTGCCGATTTCAGCACTGCTCTAGGGGCAGTATCAGCCCTGCCTGGGCTCCCTCCTCACCCAGCCCTTGGCAGAGCCCAGAGCAGGGCTCTCTGTGATCCCTGGCACGGGATGTGGGTGCTGGGACTGGACACTGAGGTGTGGAGTGGACACTCTGGTGGGGAACATTTGCCCACCCAAAACACTCCCTGTGCTGTGCCGTGTCTGATGAGGGGATGTGGGGCCTGTGCTGGCCAGGGGGGCTGTGCTGCCTCAGGGACAAATGACAGGCATGAGCCACAGCACAACGACCAGGAGGTGGAAGGGAGGACAAAGTCCAGAGGAGGAATTCAGAAATCTGCCCTGAGCGTGTGTTCATGTGTTTAGGAAAGGCAAAGCTCAGCTGGAGCTGATGGAGGCTGCAGGCAACATCCAGAGCAAAGTCAATTCATTGCTGTGTTGGAATTCAAAATGCAAGGGTCTGTAAGCCAAAGCTTAGAACTAAACATAGTTAAGTAGATATAGGGTTAGCTTTAGAATTTAAGAGAAGAAATAAAGGTACTGACAAAGGGATCAAGGAGTTGTGGAGCCAGAAATGCTAGTTTCTGTGTCAGGATATAATTTGCTAAGAAAGTTCACTGTCTTATAAATCAGTAAGACGAAATATCTTAGTATTGAATTAAAAACAGAAATATCTTTGTTGACATTGTTTTATTCATTAATAAATCCTGAAAAAACCCTGTAAACATAAGTTTTGTGACTTCTAAGTCATGCTGTGACCATTTGTACGACAAACTTACCCTTTCTGCCTGGATAGAAAAGAAAAAAAATAAATCGCACTGTCTAAAGCAACTCAGAAGTCTTGTCTCTCTGCTTCATTCGGAAAAAAGAAACAATCCTCACCAAAATTGTAATATGAAAGCAGTAAGCCCACACTTTATAAATATTTCATGAAAACAATAAACCCGCACTTTATAACATAAAAACAATAAACCTGCAACTGGACACACATATTCAGTCATGTCCCTCAGTGAGACCTATTAGAACTTCAGGAAACCTTGGGGTTTGAATCTGACTTTGAATTCTTCAGAGGTTTCTTTTCCTCCCTTACCCTATTTTTTCCTACCTGACATCATTGTCATCAATTTTCTGCTCTAATTCAACCTTTGGGAAACTTTCTCCTTCATGTTTATCAGTGAGACACACTAAAATTAAGAGAAACTTTGGAGTTTGAATCTGTTATGAATGATATTCTAGTTTTCCAAGTTATCAAACAACAAGATTAACTGTGGCAGCAAATTTTTAATAGTAACCATTATAAATGAATACAAGTATTGGAGATGAATACAATCAAAGTGCATATATTTGAGAATATACTAAATTTGGCAGTAAGTAATTTAGTATAATTGAGGTTCATATAAATCATAAGCAAAACTGACTGGGGGTACAGGGAGTGGCTCCCATTCCTCACGTACCAAAGCACCCAGGCTAACAATCCCACTTATATACTGTAGGCTACAGAAGTTTCTAGAAAACTCCTCCTAGTTTCTATTCCTAAAATCTCCGTCACTGTGTGTACGGTGCATGCTCTATAATGGGTTAGGGGGGTCTCTCATCCTTTTGAGGGTCTTATTTCCAATGAAGGCTCATCGTCTTCATCAGTGACCGAGGTGTGACCTGCAGGTAGCGCAGGTGCACTGTGTGACTGAGCAGATGTTTTCCATAACAAGACTTTAATTGAGTCCCATGCTTGGAATCATCCCATTTTGGCCCATTTCAAGGTCAAAACTTTCTAGATGCTGTTTGTCAGACCTACGTCCTTCCACTATTCTTGTTTGACTTTCTTCCAACCTTTTTCTTCGACTCCCAACATCTGGAAGATGTCCTGTGTCCTGTCTCACCCATCTCCCCCCTCACTCTGTAACAATTGTCTTCTATTGATCTAAATACAATTTTGCTAATATAGTTACAAATTAATTAGTACGGATCACATTTATCACACCTTAATTTTCTATTTATGTAAAAAAATCAATACATTTTTGGCAACCAAAATTTTTTTTGGTCATTGGTTCTAAGTAACACAATTCCCTTCATTAATAATTGACCACTACTGGCTAAGTATTTCTCCAGCTTTATGATTATTTCTCCAATTTTAGTACCATTGTCATCTTTTTAATCATTTTCTCAGACATTATAAAAGGTACCCATTTGGGATTCATGGAGACATTTCTAGGGTACATTTGAGGCAGTTTTCAGTCTAGGCAGGGATTTTAGACAGAACTTGAGAGTCCGGAAGAAACTTGGGAGACCTGAGTGGGCACTAGGAGGAGCACTGAGAGATTGTGATGGATACTTTGGAGCCCAGGAGAGCTCTTGGGAGTCCGGGAGGGCACTTGGAGGTCAGGGAGGAGAATCTGGGGCCATTCGGTGTCCAAGCGGGCACTTGGGGGGCTCTAACGGGGCTCTCCGGGGCGCAGGGGATGATGGGAGTTGTAGGCATGGGTATAATACGGTTTGATAGAGCAGTGGAGCATCATGGGAGTTGTAGGTGCAGCTACAATGGCTCTCGGAGCGCGGTGCATGATGGGAGATGAAGGCACGGCTGCAATAGCACTCTATGGGAACTGCGAAGCATCATGGGAGCTGTAGTCCCGGAAGTGGCTCTGACAAAGAAAGGAAACTCCTCTTTGCCAGACCTCCTGAGGAGAGACCCTGCATCAACATCAATCACAGAATGCTGCAATCACCTCTGCTCTAAAGAGAACAGTAATAAAATACACCCTTGAAAATAGGAATGTGTGTTTCTAAGAAGCTCTTTGAAATATTTCTCCATATCTGGAGTTGGAAACCTTCCTAATGAACTGCACCAGAGCAGAGGGAAATCAAGGCAGAGCCATGGTTTGTCAGGACTTGCTTGATCCCAATAAGCCCCTGTGTGCATTTGGTGCTGCCAAGGAGCTCCAAATAATATTTTCGAAATATTGGCTCTCTCTCTGCAGTGCTGCCTTTGCCAGCAGCCCAGCCCAGCTCAGCAGCACAGACACAGCACAGGGACTTTAATGACCCTCTCAGGGTTGGGGCTGAGTCCCTGAACATCAGTCCCTGAAAGGGAGTTGAAGAAACCTCTCAAGAATTCCAAGTCAGATTCAAACTCCAAAGTTTCTCTTATTTTAATGAGTCCTATTAATAAATGTGAAGGAGGTTTCCCATGGATTGAATTAGAACAGGAAAAGAAACCTCTCAAGAACTCAGTCATATTCAAAGTCCAAAGTTTCCTGAAGTTCTAATGGGTCCCACTGAGGGACATGACAAAGAAAGTGTCTCCAGGTGCTGGTTTGTTGTTTTTACGTTATATTTCCAGAATGTGTGTTCATTGTATTTATTGTATATTTTTAAAGTGTGGCCGTATTTTTTTATGTTGTAATTTTGGTGGGGTTTTTTGCTTTTCCAAATGAAGAGAGAGAAGGGACGGTTCCTTTAGAAAGTGTGATTTATTTTTTTTTTTAATTTTCTATCCAGGCAGAAATGGTAAGTTTTTCTTACAAATGGTCACAGCATGGCTTAGAAGTCACAAGATTTATGGTTACAAGGCCTTTTAAGGATTTATTAACCAATAAAGCACTGTCAACAGAGATATTTAGGTTTCTAATTCAATACTAAGATATTTCATCTTACTGACTCATACCACAGAGTGAACTTTCTTAGCCAATTATATCCCAACACACAAACTTACATGGCTGCACTCTGAAACTTCTTCTTCCCTTTGTAAGTACCTTTATTTCTTCTAGATCTTAAATTCTAAAGCTAAACTTTTGTTTAGTTCTAAGCTTTGGCTTACAGACCCTTGCATTTTGAATTCCAACACAGCAATGAATTGACTTTGCTCTGGATGTTGCTTGCAGCCTCCATCAGCTCCAGCTGAGCTTTGCCTTTCCTAAACACATGAACACACGCTCAGGGCAGATTTCTGAATTCCTCCTCTGGACTTTGTCCTCACTTCCACCTCCTGGTCGTTGTGCTGTGGCTCATGCCTGTCATTTGTCCCTGGGGCAGCACAGCCCCCCTGGCCAGCACAGGCCCCACATCCCCTCATCAGACACGGCACAGCACAGGGAGTGTTTTGGGTGGGCAAATGTTCCCCACCAGAGTGTCCACTCCACACCTCAGTGTCCAGTCCCAGCACCCACATCCCGTGCCAGGGTTCACAGAGAGCCCTGCTCTGGGCTCTGCCAAGGGCTGGGTGAGGAGGGAGCCCGGGCAGGGCTGATGCTGCCCCTAGAGCAGTGCTGAAATGGGCAGGAGGAAGGAGATAAGCACAGAACAAATAGACCAAGAAAGTGGGGAGAGTGCCCAGGTCTGGAAGTGGCTGATGGAAGAGGCTGGAGGGATGCTCAAAGCCCTGGGGCACCTTCTCACACTGGCCATGTCACCAAGGCCACAGACCAAGCTCCTCAGTGCTGCACCTGCCTGTGTGAGATCCCTGCCAGGGGACTGGCACAGCAGCACACACCTGCTGGAACGTGTCCTGGCCCTGCAGAGTCACACAGCTCAGCTGACACGAGTGGGTTTTATCTCCTGGGCACTTCTCAGTCTAGCCCAGCTTCTGCCCAGCTCTGCCCACCTCCCCTGCCCTCACCCAGCCCAGCCCATTCTGGCTGAGCCCCATGGCAGTGCCTGCTCTGGGGTGCTCCAGCTCTGGGGCACTCACCCCACAGCCCTGGCCCCTTGAAGGGCTCAGCAGCTGCTGAGGGGCAGAGAGGGAGCTCAGCCTCCACATCAGCCCCAGGACTGGAGCTCCCCATGGCAGGGGAAATGGAGCTCAGGGACAGTGCAGAACTGCTGGTCCTGGCTCCAGGAGATGCCCAGCACAGGCTGCCTCTGCCTGCTCAGTGCCAGCCCCTGTCTCTCCCCAGGCCAGCAGAGCAGCCCTTGGCAGGGGACAGAGGGGCCTGGCCAGAGCTGGTGCCTGCAGCAGCAGCAGCTTCCTCTGCATTCCTCCCTGCAGGCACAGAAACGCTCCCTTGCTCCTCTCCCTGCACATCCCTTTCCCCAGCTGAGCGTGTCCTGCCTGGCCGGGCTGGCTTGTCCTGCTGGCCCAGCCCCTGCTCCCCACAGGGCCCTGAGCTGGCCCTGCTGCTCGGGACACACCAGGTTCTGCTGCTGTCCATGGCCGGGGCTGCAGGGAAGCAGCAGCTCCAGGGGGAAGGTTGCAGAAAGGCTCTGGGCAGGGAGGCTGAAAGGGGCACCCCAGGGTCTGCAAGGTCTCTGTGTGGGAGCTGAGCTTGTGACCCCTTGAGCCCTGCCAAGTGCTGGGGATGCACCTGCAGCTCCAGAGGAGATGTGACAGCTGGGAGCAGAGACAAATAATTCCTGCTGGATTCTTTAGTGTGTTTGCTTCTACAGGTGACCTGCATCCATATGTAGAGGAGGTGTTTTATGTCAGATAACACAGGATAGTGATATGAATAATATTTTTTTATTTTTATGAAATATTAAAAATTAAAATATATTCAATATATTTTAATATAAAAATAATATAAAAATTATACATAATAATAATAAAAAAATAATATTTTGTGCATAATCCACAATGAGAAAAAAATATATATATGATCTGAAGAGCATCTGAGCTTTTCAGTGGATGAGAGAATCATTGATATTCCAGTAGTCAAACCTGTTCAAATACTTTCCTTAGACCTTCCTTGAGATGAGAGGTGACCACCAGTGGGAAAGGCCATCCAGAGCTCTCCATCCTGTCCTGGCAACTTTTGTCTGGGAGAACCCTTGCATAAAGGGAATTTTTTAGAGAGAGTACCAATTTCAGCCTTGGGCACCTGGGAAGACCCAGTGCTCCAGGGTCTGATGAAAGGCAACCCTCAACATTCCAAGATCAGCCAGACCTGTCAGGTGGCCCCCAGGAAGGGAAACCATGCAGATCTGTTCCATCTCCCCTTGCTTCCATGAGGCCCTGCAGGGTCACAATGGCCCTTTGGTTCCATGGGGTCCCACAGTGTCACAGTGGCCCCTTCATTTCAGAAGGCCTCCAAGTGTCCCCATGGTCTCCACAGGAAGGGAACCACAGAGCTCCAGTGTTTCAGGGGCTGATGAGCTGCAGTCACGAGAGGCCAAAGTCAGCCAGACCTGTCTGCAATGGCAGCTTTTGTGTAGGAGCAATCTTGGGATCCAGGACTTTTGGAGCTGGAATCACAATTTCAGCCATGAGTGCCAGGAGAAGGATTTTGGTTTTTTCCATAGGATGGAAAGCACAGAGCCCCAGTGTTTCAGGGTAGAATAGAGATGGCCAGCAGAGGCTAAGGCCAACCAGACCTCAGTGTCCTGGCAGCTTTTATTCCTTGCAGATAGGAATTTTGGAGGAAAAGTTCCAAATATGACCATCAGTGCCTGTGCAGGAAGAAACGTTCTTTTCCATAGGAAGGAATACAGCCAGTCCCAGTGTTTGAAGGCAGGGTGAGAGCTGGCCCTCAGGAAGACAAGGGCAGCAAGACTTGTTGGAAATCGCAGCTTTTGTCTGGGAGCAATCCCTGGATATTGGGAATTTTGGAGGGGAAATCCCATTTTGGCTAGGGATGATTGAATGAGAAGGACAATTATTTTCCATTCGAAGGAAAGCCCAGAGCCCCAGTGTTTCAGGGGCATATCAGAAGAGAACCTCAACATGCCAAGGTCAGTTGGACCAGTCAGGCCAAACCACTAGACCTGTTACCTGTTCCCTTGTTTCCATGGGGCCCTGCAGTGTCACACTGGTTCCATCAGGCCCAGATGTGTCACACTGGACTCTTGTTTCCTTGGGACTCCACAGTGTCACAATGGTCCCTTGTTTCCATGAGCCCTTGCAGTGTCACAGGGGTCTCCTTTGTGCCACAGTATCCCAATGGACCCTTGGTTCCCTGGGGACTCACAATGGCAAAAGAGTTCATTGGTTCCATGAGTCCCTGCAGAGCCCCTTGATTCAACAAGGCCTCAAAGTGTCATCATGGCCTCCAGGATTCCATGAGGCCCCGCAGTGTCACAAAGGATTCCTTTATTTCCATGGGATGCTGCACTGTTCCATGAATCCTCAGTTCCATGGGGCCCTGTAGTGTCACAATGGACTCCTTGGTTCAATGGTGCCACACAGTGACACAATCACCCCTTGGCCCCACAAGACCCCATAGTGTCACAATGGTTCCTTGCTTCCATGAGCCCTTGCAGTGTCACAATGGACTCCTTGGTTCCATGGGGCCACAAAGTGTCACAGTGGCCCCTTGGATCAGTGAGGCCTGTGATGCCTTAAGATTTTAGCCTCTATATTTTTGAAATCCTGTACTTCATTTTGGCATAACTCTAAACTCCATATAATGTGTTAGTTAACTTTCTTTACATTTAGGTCAGACAAAACAATTCCTCTAGGCCTGAAACTCAAGGACATTTTAAAGCCTCAGGCTCTAAAAAGTATAAACAGAAGTGAATTGGTGAGAGGGAGCAAACTGGGGGAATATGACTTCAATACCTGAAGCTGTAATTGGAGGATTAACCCCTGATATGCAAACAGACCAAACTTAAATCTGTCTGAAAAACTTGTGTCCTAGGGTGATGTTATGGTGTTTGTATCTCCAATCGTGTGTCCTGATTATGTTTGGTATTATGTCCTGTGCTTCCAGGACTGAGTCTGAGAGTGAAGCTTTGTTTTGTCTTGTTATCAGCCGGCTCACCTCCCCCATGGTCTATGTTTAGGAGAGGTTTTAGCTCGGCTTGCTTGCTTGCTTGCCTGCTTGCTTGCCTGCTTGCTTGCCTGCTTGCTCGCTTCTGCCTCTTTTTCTTTCCTTCGCTTTGCCCTTGCTTTTTCCTTATTAGTTAGTTCAGCTAGGCAGTCCAAGTTTTTCCCTGGACTGTTTTCTCTTCCACCCCGTCCCCTCCCTCTCCTGGATACCATCTGAACCTGTTCTGGACGGGGACCTGGGAAACCCCAAGAAACACCGGGAGGCTACACTCTGTCACCTGCAGCAGTCATCCCCAGCGCCAGAGACTGATAACTGAGCGACCACTCGCCAGAGAGACTGAACTTGTCATCCCTTCAGAACGGTGAAAGAGTTTTTTTTGTCAGCTGGTGTTGTCTTTTTTCCCTGTGCTGGGGAGTGTCTTGCTTGTTAAATAAACAGGTTTTTTCTCCCACTCTTCTCCGAGGAAATTCTTCCCGAACCCGGTGGGGGGGGGGGGGGGGAGGAGTCGTGGGGTTTGCTGTCTGGGGGCTCCTTCTGGAGGTTTTCCCCCAAATTTGCCCAAAACCAGGACAGACATCCACCATCCGGAAGAGATTTCTGTACAAAATCAGTTTTAGGCAAAGATGAGGCTATGATAGATATAAACACAATCAAGGTGTTGTACCAGTCTGCTCTGCCTGGAGTGCGGTTAAAACAGCTTGAAGAATGTTCTATTTATAAAGCTTTCAGTGATGGATGGGGAAAGGGAAGTCAAGTTGCTTTTGGTGTTGATGAAATGCTGAAACCAGCCTGAGTCATTTAAACTCCTCCTGTCCTTGCTGGCATGAGGAGCCCCTCAGCCTTCCCTGCTCCAGGCTGGACAAGCCCAGCTCCCTCAGCCTCTCCTCACAGCCAAAGGGCTCCAGCCCCACCTTGGAGGCCCTTCCCTCACCCTGCTCCAGCTGCCAGACATCTTTCCTGCCCTGGGCAACCCAAACCAGGCCCCAGTGACCTGGATAATCCACGGCCTTGATGTCCTGGTCACACAGCCCTGGCCCCTTGTCCCCGTGTCAGGCTCTGGGGTTGATTTGTGGAACATCCTTGGGGGAGGCTGTGGCTCCAGGTGGAGCAGGGGGATCCCGGGGGACAGGGGACCCTGCTGGGCATGAACAGCATTGGACTTGTCTGGGGAAACTGTGAGGGGGTGCTGGGGCAGAGTGACCAACCCAGTGACCTCACACAGCCCTGCTGTGATGTCACACAGCCCCTGCTGTGATGTCACAGCCTGCCCTGTGATGTCACAGTCAGCTCTGTGATGTCACACAGCCAGCCTATGATGTCATAGCTGTTCAATGACCTCTCATAACCCAGTCTATGATGCCATAAGCCACTCTGTGACCTCATGTTCCCAGATGATAAATTGCCCACACAACTGAACTAACACAATGCTTGTTCTCCAAAACCACTGGCCTCTGGAACCTGCACAATACCCGTTGTGTGAGGAGGGGAACTGGAAGTTCCCCAGCCTCAGTGTCCTGCCAGCTCAGCCAGGCCAACTGGAACATTGGGGTCCACGACCACCAGGGACCACCAGAGAGACCCCCAGGACAGAAGAACCCATGGGTAAAGGGGAGGGGAAATATGTTAATGATTGTGGGCAAATGATTATCATTTGTGTGTTTAGTCCAGGACAGTCAATGAATAAGTTTGCAAAATACAGAATATAAACAGAAACTTTCCTGTACTCAGCATGCACGGCTTTGGGAGGAGCTGTCCCCCTGTGTATCCAGCCAAATAAAGAATGCTGCTTTTTAATGCTACATTGGTGTTAAGGAGTTGTTTATTTTGCTGAATTTTTGGTAACACTCCCAAGGGAAGCTCTGTCTCCTGCTGTTCACAAACAGAGAAGGGCTGGCGGGAGAAGTGGTGGTCAGAAGCTGCCTGGGGTAGAGTGACCATGAAATAATCGAGTTTTCAATATTCTGTGAGAGAAAGAGGGGCATCAACAAAACTTCTACACTGGAATTATGGATAGTAGACTGGCCTTTTCAGGATGAAGATTTGGGGATAACTGAATCAGGTACTGATTTTTTTAGGGGAAGCTGCCCTTAAAAACAAAGGAATGGACAGGATCCAAGGGATCCAAGGATGGACACACTTCGAGAAATAAATCTTGAAGGAGCAGGAGCAGCCTGTACCTCTGTGCCAAAAGTGAGCTAGCGAGGAAAAAATGACTGGCCTGGCTGGGCATGGAGCTTTTTCCAGAAACTCAAGGAAAAAAGAAGGTGCATCACCTTTTGACCAAGGGGCAGGTAACTCAGGAAATATTAATGGATATTGTTACAGCATGCAAAAAAAAAGTTGGGAGGTGAAACTTCAATTAGGACTTAAACTGACCAGTTCTGTGAAGGATAACAAAAATTATTTTCTCAATACATTAATGGCCAAAGTAGGAGTAAGGAGAACCATTATTCCATCTTAGGGTGGATATGGGTAACAAAGACTAGAAAAAGGCAAGGTACTCAACCCATACTTTGCCTCAGTTTTCAACCATAAGACAAGTTGTCCCCAGGACAAGTGTTCTCCTGAGCTGGTAGATGGGGACAGGGAGCAGAACAGACCCCCTGAAATCCAGGAGGAAGCAGCTGGGGACCTGCTGAGCCACTCAGATGCTCACTGGTGTCTCTGGGAACAGATGGGATCCATCCTAGGAGGATGAGGGAGCTGCTGGATGAGCTCCCCAAGCTGCTCTCCATCATTTCTCATCAGTGCTGGCTCAGCAGGGAGGTGCCAGAGGACTGGAGGTGCCAATGTGAGCCCATGCCCAAGAAGGGCTGGAAGGAGGATGTGGGGAACTGCAGGCCTGTCAGCCTGACCTGGGTGCCTGGTGAGGTGATGGAACAGATCACCTTGAGTGCCATCACAGGGCACCTCCAGGATGGCTGACGGATCAGAGGCAGCCAGCGTGGATTTCAATATCTGCATTGATGATCTGGATGAGGGCATTGAGTGCAGCATCAGCAAATGTGCAGATGGCACCAAGCTGGGTGTGAGTGTGGATGTGCTGGAGGGTAGGAGGGCTCTGCAGAGGGACCTGGACAAGCTAGATCCAGGGCCCAAATCCAATAAGGTTGAGTATAACCAGTCCAAGTGCTGGGCCCTGAACTTTACCAACAACCATCCCTGCAGCGCTACAGGCTGGGGACAGAACGGCTGGACAGTGGCCAAGAGAAAAGGGACCTGGGGGCACAGATGGACAGCAGGCTGGCCATGAGCCAGCAGTGTGCCCAGGTGGCCAAGAAGGCCAATGGCTCCTGGCTTGGATCAGGAAAGGTGTGGCCAGCAGGAGCAGGGCAGTGATTCTTCCCCTGTGCTCAGCACTGGTTGGGCAGCACCTCGAGTGCTGTGTCCAGTTCTGGGCCCCCAATTTAGGAAGGACATGGAGGGTCTGGAGTGTGTGCAGAGAAGGGCACCAAGGCTGGTGAGGGGTCTGGAACACAAGTAATGTGAGGAGTTATTGAGGGAGCTGGGGATGTTTACCCTGGAGAAGAGGAGGTTCAGGGGGAACAAGGTGGTGTCAGAGCACAGGTTGGACTCGACGATTTACAAACTCTTTTCCAGCCTGGCTGATTCTGTGATTCTCTGAAACCACCCCTGGAGCAGTTGCAGGATGAGCCCTGGGCCTCCTCTTCACAAGGTCCAGCAGCCCAGGTCCCTCAGCTTCTCCACACAGCCCCAAAGCCCATCCTGTCAGTCCTGCAGAGCCTCTCCAGCCCCTCCTCATTGCCCACAACAGGGAGCCCCACACCCAGACACAGCAGCCCAGATGTGCCCCCCGGCCTGTGGTGCCTCTGGCAAGGGAGCAGCACGAGGGACTGCAGGACACTGCAGACAATTCCTGAAGCACTTGGAGGATGATCCTGCTCCCTAAGGGATCTTCCCATGGTGGCAATATGGGACCAGAAATAGGGAGTGAGGCCAGAGAGGAAAGGGCAAACAGGGATGGGCTGTTTGTAGGGGATGCGATCAGAAAGGGCAAGGGGAAGAAAGCTGGATCAGGAAGGAGAAAAGAAAGCAAAGGTGAAGCCAAGGAAATGCTCAGGGCAGTTTGGGGGTGGCTGCCAGGCAGCCTGGGCAACATTTGCAGTGGGACAGGAAACTCACAGCTGATGGGAACAAACTTTCTGGCTGACTTCAGAGGCCACAACAAACCCAAGTGGTTTCCCTGCCGTCTCCCAGCCCTTGCTGGCCCCAGGGGCTGATGGCATTTGTGCTCACTCAGCTCCATGTCCCCACAGCAGCACCATGGGGGTGCTGAGCCTGCTGTGTGCAATGCAAACAGGGGCTCCTGAGCCAGTGCTGCCGTGTGTGTGCCTGCAAGGATGCGGCTCCTGTGTGAGCTGGGGGAGAGGCCAGGGCTGCAGAGGGGGGATGTTGTTGGCAGGTGCATGAGGACGCTCTGGGACGCTGCCCTGGGGTGTCCAGCACAGTGGGGATGGATCAGCCCCTGCTCTGCTGCTCCTTGCCAGGGTGTCCCCCTTGCAGGGAGCTTGCAGAGCACCAGCCATGCTGTTTGCCCCCAGCCTGCCCACGGCCAGCCTGGGGCTGCTGCCAGGGCTTTTCTGTGCTCAGCATTGGGCTGGCCAACGGTTGTGGAGAGAGCCTGGCCAAGGAGCCTGGAGCCCCCAGGCCCTGGCCTGAGGCGTCAGCGCTGCCCCAGCAGTGCCCATGGCCTGTCCCTGCTGCAGCCCCGGCACTGCCACCCCCAGGGCTGTGCCCGGCCCCGAGAGCACTCAGGCCCTGCAGCAACACGAGGGCCAGGAGGGCAGCGGGGCAGTGGCACGGGAGCAGCACTGGCAACACCAAGTGCTGCTGCTGCTGCTGGGCACAGCTGCTGTGCCAGCACTGATCTGCCCCAGCTCTGCACACAGACATTGCTGCTGCAGCTCCAGAGAAGGGAACAAAAGGGGCATCTCTGGAGAAAACTTTACTGGGAGAGAGATCCTTGAATTAATTTAAAGTCACTGAGATGGCAGCCCCTTAGTGACACTATGTGGGTCTGCAAAAACATGGGAAGAAACAAAATGGAATAATGCACAAAAAATGACATTTCTTTGTGGAATATAATAAAATACTAAGGCAAGTGACAGAAACGAAAAATTCACCCACCAAACCAAACAAGTTCTGTCGAAGATGACTTTATTGCAAGTGATTTGTAGAAATTGGCAAGGAGTTTACTCTTTGTTAAACCATCCAGTCATCATTCTCCACACTGCAGCCTTGAGCTCCTGGTTCCTCAGGCTGTAGATGAGGGGATTCAGAGCGGGAGTCACCACAGAGTGCAGAACTGACACTGCCAGATCCAGGGATGGGGAGGAGATGGAGGGGGGCTTCAGGTAGGCAAACACTGCAGTGCTGAGAAACAGGGAGACCACAGCCAGGTGAGGGAGGCAGGTGGCAAAGGCTTTGTGCCGTCCCTGCTCAGAGGGGATCCTCAGCACAGCCCTGAAGATCTGCACATAGGAAAAAACCATGAACACAAAACAGATGACTGCTAAGGAGCTAGTGAATGCAGAAACTGCAAATTTCCTGAGGTATGAGTGTGAACAGGAGAGCTTGAGGATGTGTGGGATTTCACAGAAGAACTGGCCAAGGGCATTGCCATGGCACAGGGGCAGGGAAAATGTATTGGCTGTGTGCAGCAGAGCATTGAGAAAGCCACTGGCCCAGGCAGCTGCTGCCATGTGGGCACAAGCTCTGCTGCCCAGGAGGGTCCCGTAGTGCAGGGGTTTGCAGATGGACACGTAGCGGTCGTAGCACATGATGGTCAGGAGATAATACTCTGCTGACATGAAGAACAGAAAGAAAAACACCTGTGCAGCACATCCAGAGTAGGAGATGTGTCTGGTGTCCCAGAGGGAATTGTGCATGGCTTTGGGGACAGTGGTGCAGATGGAGCCCAGGTCAGAGAGGGCCAGGTTGAGCAGGAAGAAGAACATGGGGGTGTGCAGGTGGTGGCCGCAGGCTACGGCGCTGATGATGAGGCCGTTGGCCAGGAGGGCAGCCAGGGAGATGGCCAGGAAGAGGCAGAAGTGCAGGAGCTGCAGCTGCCGCGTGTCTGCCAATGGCAGCAGGAGGAAGTGGCTGATGGAGCTGCTGTTGGACATTTCCTCACTCTGGGCATTGTGGGCTGTTAAAAGAACACATTGATATGCTGAGAGACATTTCCTTGAGACAATCCTGTACAATTCAGATAGGAATCCTCTCAAAACTGCTTCTCTTCCTGTGGGGGAACTTCACTAAAAACTTTTATTTTTGAATTTGAGTTTCTGCTGCTGAGTTACTGCCTCATCATCAGCATTTTTCTCAGTATGAATGCTGAGGAGTCCAGAGGGAAAACAAGGCTACATTTGACACAGTGCAGTCTGACCTGATCCCATACAGCTGCCCTTTGCTTATAATACCTCCCTTTAATTCAAGGTGATCGCACTTCAAATGTGCTGGAAAATTAAAATAGCCTTTTTGAAGGCTCAAATTTCAAAACACTTTTCCCTAAACTCTTTTTTGCCCTATTCTGATCAAGAGAGAGAGGCATACCAAATGTTGGTCTGGCTCTCTGCTGCCTGCAGTTCTGCCTACTGGGAGCTGTTTCTCTCTATCCAAACCTTGTCCCCTTCCAGCGCTGCCAGAGCCCAGCCCAGCCCTGTGGGCTCAGCTCTGCCCTGCACACCCCTCCCAGCACAGGGCACTGCCCAGGGCCATCTCCCTGCCAGCAGGGCCTTAAGGGCAGCTCACACAAACTGAGATGCTGCAAGCCAAGGGGCTGCTGCTGCTGTCTGTAGGCACAGGAGGGTGAGGAGGCACTTTGTGAGGGAGATGGGAGGCAGATGTGCTGATGCCCAGTGGGACAGTGCAGGAGTGTCAGTGACACAGACACACCTGACAGCCCCTTTGCCTTGCCTTGAGGAGAAAGCTGAGAGCAGCCCTGGCCATGCAGCACCATCTCCACAGCAGGAGGAATCTGCCCTGATGGGGGTGGCTCCTTGCACCTCCAACTTCTCCCCACAGCCCATGGGGAGCTGCCAGGCAGGCTGAGAGCTGTCCCTGGCAGGTGGCACATGGCCTGGGCTGGCCAAGAGCCCTGAAGGCCGCAGGAGCTGCTCTGCAGGACAGCCCTGGGCAGCCCTGGCTGCAGCCCCAGCTTCAGCCCCTGCAGCCGTCCCTGGCAGCAGGAGTCGTCCTGCCCTGTCCCTCTGACGGTGCCCAGGGCAGCCCCGCTCTGCAGCACATCCTCCTCCTCCTCCTCCTCCTCCTCCTCCTCCTCCTCCCCCTCCTCCTCCTCCTCCTCCTCCTCCTCCTCCTCCTCCTGCTGTGCCTCAGAGAAACTGGGGGAGTCCTCCTGACACATCCCCAGGCTGTGGGCTGTGCTGGCTCCAGGAGATGCCTCCAGGAGCACAGGGGACATTGTCCTGCACCCACACACTCACCATGTCCAGGGCTGTGAAGATGTTTCCCCAAGTGCAGTCTCAGCTCAATGTCTTCCCAGTCCTGATTGCCTTGAGCCTGTCTGTGCCTGGCTCCTGTGCCCTCAGTGCCTGCAGGCAGTGCCCTCAGCCCTGCTGGGCTGGCAGAGGAGCTGCTCCTCAGCAGAAATGTCTTTTTGTAGCTTCTCTTGGTTTACCTTGGGAGCTGCCTCTGTGCCAGGAGCCCGGCCCAGCTCAGCAGCACAGACACAGCACAAGGACTTTAATCAATCTCTGGAGGCTTTAGTTTGCTTTACATTATAATCATTCCCTGAGAGAGTGTTCAAAAAACTTTTCAAGAACTAAAATTTAAATTAAAATACTGAAGTTTCTTGAAGTTTTAATGGGTCCCACTGTGAGACATGACTGAGAAAGTGTTCCCTATTTCCAGTTAGAGCAGGAAATTGGAGGCAGAGATGACAGGTGGGGACAAAGAGAAGCCAAGTCTTGGTGCCCTGGGGCACAGCAGGGTCTGTGCCACCAAGGGCTGTGAGGAGACACCTTGTCCTGAGCCACTGGGGCCTCCTGGCACAGCCCCAGCAAGGCTGGCCACTGGCACCCCTTGTCCTGCTCTCAGCATCCCCCCACATCCCAGTGGCCTCAGGGATCTGCTGGGACGAGTCCCTGGGGAGCCTTGGTCAGGAATGGCCCTGGGGGCTCCTTCATGCTCCCAGAAACTGCAGGTTTTTCAGAGCACTTTGGGTTTTGCTTTTGCCTTGGAGTATCTGAGATATTTGTGCAATCCTGGCCTCCAATTATCTGCTTTAATTAGTCCCTTGAGAGGCTTTGTCAGTAATGATACTCAGTGGAGCTCATTAATGCTTCAAGGTACTCAGTTTTTTAAGGTACTTGGAGTTTCCCTTTTTACACCAATTCTTTTAGTAGTTTATGCAGTGATGCCCTCAATTATCTGCTTTAATTAGTCCCTTGAGAGCTTTGTATTGACACTCAGTGGGGCTCATTAATACTTTGAGATACTCAAGGTTTTAAAGGTACTTTGGATTTTCCTTTCCTCTCTGAGTCTCTGAGAGGTCTCTGAGTTCTCTCCTCCAAGGAGTCCATGAGGAGCCTGTGTTGGGGATGGACCTCAGTGGGACCCATTGATGCTTTGAGAGACTTTTGGGTTTTCTTTTGACTTTGACTCCTGGAAAGGTTTGTGCAATCTCCTCTCAGGCCCTGAGGTTCAAGGCTCAGCACCAAATGCACCCCGGGGCTGATTGGGATCAAGCAAGTCCTGACAAACCATGGCTCTGCTTTGATTTCCCTCGGGTCTGGTGCCGTTCATTAGGAAGATTTTCAAATCCAGTTATGGAGAAATATTTCCAAGAGATTCTAAGAAATATCCATTCCTATTTTGAAGAGTGTATTTTATTACTGTTCTCTTTAGAGCAGAGGTGATTGCAGCATTCTGTGATTGATGTTGATGCAGGGTCTCTCCTCAGGAGGTCTGGCCTGCTCACAGAAGCTGTGTCTTGAGCCAGTGTGCACAACCTTGCTCCACATTGCCCAACCCCAGCCTGTCTGTCCTCACTCACCTGGGACCTGCTTTGCTTGGAGAACTGCCTGCACTCAGGAAAAGAGATGGTTTTCTTCCTTTTCTTTTTCTGAAGGAATCTAAAACTCCTGAGTTTCCCCATTACAAAAACCGCCCTTCTTAATTGTGTGCCAAGCCCAAGCTGCCCCCAGGGAGGTTTCTCTTCTCAAGGCTGAGCCACGCATGAACTGCTTTAGACCTTTGGACACCCTTGGCTCCCTGAGGCCTTGCAGTGTCACCATGCACTCTTGGATCTCTGAGGTTCTGTAGTGTCACAATGGACTCTTGGTTCCATGTGCCCCACAGTGTCACAGGGGTCTCCTTTTCCCTGTGGCACCCAGCAGCAAACCCCACTGGCAGGCCCAAATGCCTGGGAAGAAGGAGAAGGGGACATTTGGAGTGATGGTTTTTGTCTCCCCAGGGCACAGTGACGTGGGCTGGGGCCCTGCTGTCCTGGAGATGGCTGAACACCGGCCTGCCCATGGAAGGGCTGAGAGACAACAACCTCTGTGCATGGAACTGCAACAGCAGAGAGCTCAGGCTGAAGGCTGGGTTTAACAGACTGTCACCAGCACAGGAACCATCAATGTGAGAGGAAAGATGTGTGCTCATGTCTTTCCAAATCATTTGGTGGGTGCAGGGATGGGTGTTAAGGGGTTTGAAATGGGTTGTAACATTTCTACTGACTTTGGGCAGCAGGTTTGTTACCGGGCCCAGCCAGCTTGGCTCCTGACACAGACAAGGCTCTGCACAAGGCTGAACTCCTGAACTTTGGGGGGAAATGCCAGGTTCAAGGGGGGATATGGGGCAGGATGTTCAGGAAGGCTTTACCTTCCTAGTGCCTCGGCCAATGGGGAAAGGAAGAGGGCAACGTGCAGCCGGGAGTTCAGGATAAAAGGAGGCTGCGCCCTCTGAAACCTGGAGAGACAAAACCCCAGGGGATCGTGCCCTGGTGAACTCTCTCCCTTTATTCAAATAAAGTTGAAGGACTGCTCTGTCTCCTTTTTGGACATAAACCTCTGGTGTTTGTGGATTCTCCTGGCAGTGGCAACAGGGAATCTCATGGAACCAAGTGTCCACAGTTTCAGGGCTCAGCCTCACAGAGCGCTGGAGACCATTGTGTCACAATGGGAACACACGGAACAAAGGCTCCCCAGTGACACTGCAGGGCCTCATGGAATGCAGGAGATCATCCTGATGGAATGGAAACTCATGGAACCAGCCCTGCACCGGCAGCGGGAGGAGAAACTGAGGCAGTACTGGGAGGCCACGGACGCCTTACTGGGGGTACTGGTTTGTACTGGAAGGGGACTGGGGGGGATTGGGAGGAACTGGGATGGGATTCAAGGGTTAAGAAGAGGGAGAACTCTGGGTTGAAGGGTGATTTTTGTAGTGGCTTATACTGGTTTGTACTGGTTTATACTGGTTTTTAGCTGTTTTGGGACTAGTGTGTACTGGGAGGGATTGAGATGAACTGGGACAAACTGGGAGGGGATTGGGGGGACTGGGAGGTCACTGATTTATACAGGTTTATACTGGGAGGTCACTGGGAGGTCACTGGGCTTTACTGGTTGATACTGGAGAGTCACTGGTTTGAACTGGGGGGTTAATGGGAGGGAACTGGTTTGAACTGGGAGTTACTGGTTTGAACTGGGAGGGTGACTGGGCCATACTGGGAGGTCAGTGGGAGTTACTGGGATGAACTGAGAAGTCCATGGGAGGGTTATTGGGATATACTGGGATGGATTGGGAAGGGGTTGGGAGGGCACTGGGATTTACTGGGGCTATACTGGTTCATGTTGGTTTATAATGGTTTGAATTGGGAGTTACCTGACCAGCAGGGGGCACCTCATGCCCAGGTGTTATCTCTTATTGGAACTGGAAGTTACTGGGAAGAAACTGGGATTTACTGATTTATACTGGTTCATACTGGTCTATACTGGTTCATACTGGTTTATACTGGGATTCACTTGGCTAGCAGGGGGCGCTGCCCACCCAGGTGCTGTCCCTCACAGGGTCAGTCCTGGCGGCCAATCCCGACGTGGGCACCTGCTTGAGCCTGCAGAGACGAGCACTGGGAGCACTGGGAGGGGACTGGTGTGTACTGCTTTATACTGGTTTGTACTGGTTTATACTGGTTTTGACTGGGATAGGCCGGAAGGGCACTGGTTGGGACTGGAGGGCACTGGGAGGGGTCTAGAGGGGGTAAAAAAGGGTTAAAAGGGAGTCTGTGGTTACTGGTTTATACTGGTTTATAACTGTTTATCCTGGTTTATACTGGGAGGGCACTGGGAAGGGTTAAAGAGGGACTGGGAGGGAGTGGGAGAGCCCTGACTGGTCTGTTCAGGTCCATACTGGTCTGTACTGGTTTTTACTGCCTTATGCGGGGCTATCCTGGTCTATACTGGTTTGCCTTATACTGATTTTTATTGATTTATACTGGTTTTTACTGGTTGTTCCTGGTTTTAATGGTTTTGCTGGTTTGTACTGGTTCATACTGGTTTATGTTGGGCTACACTGGCCTATACTGGTTTGCCTTATTTTTCACTGGTTTATGCTGGTTTTCACTGCTTTGTACTGGTTTTTACCACTTATACTGGTTTGCAGTGGTCCATACTGCTTTTTACTGGTCCATACTGCTTTTTACTGGTCTCTACCGGTTTGCCTTACACTGGATTTTACTGTTTATTACTGGTTTTTATAACTTATACTGGTCCATACTGGTTTATACTGGTTGATACAGGTTTCAGGGTGCCATTGGAGCTTTTGTTCATGGAGCAGTGCCTGGGGGTGAATCCCAAATCCTATGGGGAGTGGCACCACCAGGGCTGGGTGCTGGGCTGCACCATGGCGCCCCCTGCTGGCCGGGAGGACTTGGTGGCCAACTGTTACTTATATTGGGTTATACTGGTTTATATTGTGATGGGGTGCTGCGGGTGCTGGGAGTTACTGGGGTTACTGGGCTGAACTGTTTTATACTGGGATGGGGTGCTGGGGGTCACTGGTTTATACTGGATTATACTAGTTAATACTGGGATGTGGTCCTGGGGGTGACTGGGTTATACTGGTTTGTACTGAGTTATAATGGGGTATTTTGGATGTAACTGGGTTATACTGGGAGGGGTCTTGGGGACACTTAGTAACCACTGGTAGCAACTTCTGGGGGTGCTGGCCTTACTGGTTTATAATGGGAGTGATATTTAGGGATGCTGGCCTTAGTGGTTTATACTGGGATGGAGCTTGGGACCTACTGGGAGTGACTTCAGGTTGTGCTGCCATTACTGGTTTATACTGGGAACTGCCACCATGGACCTCAGGGGCTCGGGGGTGACTCCAAATGCTTATTGGTTTGTACTGGTGCTCCCCCAGTATAAACCTGGGAACCCTGAGACTGCACTGGGGGCCTCTAGTCCGCACTGGAAGTAGGTTTGAGTGCATGAAGCATTACTGGTTTATACTGGTGCCCTCCCAGTATAAACCTGGGAGCCCCCAGACCACACTGAGAGCCTCTAGATTGCAGTGAGAGCAGGTTTGGCTGCATCAGTTCTTACTGGTTTATACTGGGAGCTGCTGCCACAGGCCTCAGGAGCTCAGGGGTGGCTCCCAGTGCTTACTGGTTTATACTGGTGCCCTCCCAGTCCACGCCTGGGAACACGGTGGGAGCTGGCAGCCAGGCAGGACCCCGAGGCCAAGCTGACCTTTGCCAGGACCCTGCTGAGCTGCGATGTCTCCAACGTCTCCTCCTGGCACCACCGTCTGTGGCTGCTGGTGCCCACCACGAGCTCCGGGAAGGGCAAGGCCGGGGAGCTGCCCCCTGAATCATTGTACTGATTTCTACCACTTATACTGGTTTGTACTGGTCAATACTGCTTTTTACTGGTCTCTACTGCTTTGCATTACACTGTTTTTTACTGGTTTTCACTACTTATACCGGTTTGTATCAGTCAACACTGGCTTATACTGGTAGCACTGGTCTGTAATGGCCTATAATAGTCTATACTGGTTTGCCTTACACTGATTTTTACTGTTATTCACTGTTTTTTATAACTTATATTGGTCCATTCTGGGCTGTACGGTTTATACTGGTTTATACAGGTTTCAGGGTGCTGTTGGAGCTTTTGTTCATGGAGCAGTGCCTGGGGGTAAATCCCAAATCCTATGGGGAGGGGCTGGGTGCTGGGCTGCACCATGGTGCCCCCTGCTGGCCAGGAGGACCTGGTGCTGTGTGAGCGCCTCTTGGCGGCTGATCCCCACAACTGTGAGTGGTTTGTACTGGATTGTATTGGTTTGTACTGGTTTGTGCTGGGATGGGGTCCAGGACGTGCTGGGACAGGGCTGGCGTCACTGGGTTGTACTGGATTAAACTGGGAGAGGGTGTGTGAGCATCCCCTGCTGGCCAGGAGTACCTGGCACTGTGTGTACTGGTTGTACTGGTTTACATTTGATCATACTGGGATGGGATGCTGGGGGTTACTGGCTTGAACTGGGAGAAGGAATGGGGATGTGTAAGCGCCCCCTGCTGGCCAGGAGGACCTGGTGGCCAACTGTGAGTTATACTGGGTTGCACTGGCTTATACTGGGATAGGGTGCTGAGGGTGCTTGGAATTACTGGGGTTACTGGGTTGAACTGTTTTTTACTGGGATTGGGTGCTGGGGGTTGCTGGGTTGCACTGGGTTATACTGGGATGTTGTCACGATCCGCTGTTAATACAGGGCGGGGGGCGTGATGGTTCGTTTGATCTCAGAGGTGCAAAAAGGCAAACAGTGGGGGACAAAATCAGTTTATTCACAGCAAAGCATTTTTATTGAATGCCAACAACTCAGTTGCAATAGAGGGGAAGATACAGGAAACAAAGTATAGAGAGAAAAAGAGGGGGATGGGAAAAGAGCTACCAACAGACGAGACGGGCGTCCTCACGGGCCAGCCAAGAGATGAGTCTTCATCCGTGGGGAGATCTCAGGAGTCTTCCCCAGAGGGTCACTCTTTTATAGTCCTTCTCCAAAGCAAGTGGCCTCTGGCCAAGGAGTAGGGAGATTGATGGACCATTGTGAGGGTTGCTGCAATAAACAGGTGTACAGAACCTGCTGCTCCAGCTAGTGCCTGCTCGAGAGCAGTGTACCATGGAGCACAGCGAGCACCTGCACACAGTCCCTTGGCAAGCATCCACCTTGGCCAGGCCACAATTGGGTGGGGGGCCTCGGGGTCTTCTTGCAATGGTCGTGAGGCAAATGAGGGAAACTCCGGACCGACTTCTACAGATGTGGTCCTGGGGGTCACTGGTTTATACTGGGTTATACTGGTTTAGATTGGGATGTGGTCCTGGGGATCAACCAGTATAATCCTGGGAGCACTGAGACTGCACTGGGAGCCTCGAGATTGCACTGAGACTGGGTTTGTGTGCATGAGGCATTACTGGTTTATACTGGTGCCCTCCCAGTATAAACCTGGGAGCCCCCAGACCACACTGAGAGCCTCTAGATCACACTGAGAGCAGGTGCATTTACCCTTACTGGTTTATTCTGGGAGCTGCTGCCACAGGCCTCAGGAGCTCGAGGGTGGCTCCCAGTGCTTACTGGTTTATACTGGTGTCCTCCCAGTCCTAGCCTGGGAACACCAGTGGGAGCTGGCAGTCAGGCAGAACCCCGAGGCCAAGCTGACCTTTGCCAGAGCCCTGCTGAGCTGTGCCATCTCCAACTTCTCCATCTGGCACCACCGTCTGCTGGTGCCTGCCAGGAGCTCTGGGAAGGGCGAGGCTGGGATGCTGCCCCCTGAAAGGCTGAAGGAAGGTGAGGGATTCACAGGAAAAATTCCCACAATTTCATGGCATTCCCAAAATTTTCCAGTCCCTCCTTGCCTAAAGTGGAAGGTGGTGGCTCTGCTGGGTTGAATGGGTAGACCTGGTGTCCTTAAATCCCCATTGATTTCAGTGTGTAAACCCGATGTCTCAAAATTCTTGGTGCTAAAAATCCCACTTTTAGACTCAGAATTCCCACACTTTGGGCTGAAAACTGAGATTTTTCGGCTTATCTGGAGGCAACAGCTCCACCCCAGGTCACAGGTATTGGATCAGGGATTCCGGATTGGTTTCCAGGAATTCATCCAAGACTTCCAGAGCGTCAGCACTGCAATCCTTAAGCAGAAATTCCCAGAATTCAGCCCAATATTTCCCTCAAATGTACCCAAATTTCCCCATTTTAGCCCCAAATTTCTGCAAAATGCCCATTGACTTTAATGGATAGACCTGGTGTTCCAAACCCTTTTTCACTTTAATAGGGTAGACCTGGTGTCCCTAAATCCCTGTTACATTTATTTGGCTAGACCTGGTGTCCCTAAAAATCTCCATTGATTTTAAAGACTTCCAAGAAAACCTCAATTCATTGTAATGTGTAGACCTGATGTCCAAAAGGTTTTGGGTTAAAAGTGCCAATTTCAGGGCTGAAAATTCCCAATTTTTGGTGGGAAAAAGCCCAAAATTTTGTTTCATTTCCCCCTGTCCTGGTTTAGTACAAATCTGGGAGCAAATTTCTGAATGAGGTTCCTCTAGGAAAAAGGAGAAAAATTGGAGAGAAGTGGAAAAAAAGAAAACTGTTTATTCAACAGGCAACACACCTCCCAGCACAACAATGAACAATATCAAACAGCAAAACCTCTCGCTGTTCCGAGGAGATGGCAGATTTAGCAGAGTTCTTTCCGTGGCTGCCCAGCTCACTCAGTCTGTTCTCAGTCCCTCCTGTGCTGGGGAATGCCCAGGCCAGGCCTGGTGAGCCACAGGTGTGAGCTCCCAGTGCTCTTCTAGGTTTTCAGTCCAGAGCCGGTTCAAACAGTTCCAGGAAAAAAATAAAATAAAAAATAAAAAAAAAAAACCAAAACAAAGAATCCAGGGAGTTTCTCTGCCTCAGCTAGCCAGAAAACTAACCAAGAGCAAAGGAGAGCTCTCTCTCTCTCTGTCCACTGCAGACAGCACAGTCTGTGAGCAGGAATGTGGGGGAGCCCGTGCAGTCTCTGATAACAAACTCTGCACTTCTTCTTCCCCCCCCCCCCTTCACTCCTGGAACCAGTCTTACAGTTGCAGAATTTAATATTCAACACCAACAGAACAGACGATTTGGGGATACAGGCATCATACAGTCACCCCAAGACAGATGGATGGATGATGATGATGGGTGATGGAAGATGGATGAACAATGGATGATGGATGGACAATGGAATGGCAGTGGATGGACAGTGGATGGAGGATGGATGGATGGATGGATGGATGGATGGATTGATGGATGGATGGATGGATGGATGGATGGATGGATGGATGGATGATGGGTTTGGGGCAGTTTATCGGTGGTTTTGAGGATCAGATCAGTCATTTGATGGTTGGATGATCCAATGGATGGAGGAGGAAAAGATGCAGTTGAACCAAATGTTTCATGGAAAGACACATGATTGAAGGAATGGATGGATATGGATTGGATGGATGAGTGGATGGATGGATGGATGGATGATGGATGGATGGATGGATGGATGGATGGATGGATGATGGATGGATGGAAGTGATGGATGACGGATGGATGGGTGATTGGGTGGATGACAGATGGACTTGTTGATGGACAAGCAGTTGCCCAGGCCCATCACTATTCCCTCTCCATCACAGCTGCAGCCATGCCAGAGGAGCTGCCCTGGCCCTCAGAAGACCCCAAAACAGAGCCCACCCCCCATCTGAGGCCGCTCGGGCACAGCCGGTGCTGGAGGCGCTGAGGGTCTCCAGCATCACCCCAGGCTCTCTGGGGCTGCAGTGGAGCGTCCCCAAGGGCTCCTTTGACTCCTTTGTGCTGCAGTACCGGGATGCCCAGGGCCAGCCCCAGGCCCTGCCCATCGATGGCGAGTCCCGCTCGGTGACGGTGCTGGGGCTGTCCCCGTCCCACCAGTACTGCTTCCACCTCTATGGATTGCAAGGTGGGAAAAGGATTGACCATGTGTCCACTGATGTCATCACAGGTGAGAGAGGGGCTCAGGACCAATCCACACCTGTGGTGCATCCAAGCCCTCAGATGGTCCTTCAAGCTTGGGGAGTCTGAGAAATGCTTCTGGGGCTTGAGATGGGGGTGAGAATGTGGAGGCCAGAGGGATGGCGAGTAGAGGGATATGTAGATCCATGGATGGATGATGGATGATGATGGGTCAGTGGATGATGGATGATAGATGATGTTTGATAATGGGTCGATGGATGACAGATGATGGTGGGCTGTTGGTCAATAGGTTGGTGGAAGGATCAATGACTGAACAGTCATTGTTTGGGGACCACTGGGATCCATCCATCCATCCATCCATCCATCCATCCATCCATCCATCCATTTATATTTTCTCCCCAAACATTCCTCTGTCCATCCATTAATTGTCCTTTCAAGTGTTCAATCATCACCCAAAGCAACCATCTCCTTCTGGACACCCAACTGTCCTTCCTTCCTTCCTTCCTTCCTTCCTTCCTTCCTTCCTTCCTTCCTTCCTTCCTTCCTTCCTTCCTTCCTTCCTTCCTTCCTTCCTTCCTTCCTTCCTTCCTTCCTTCCTTCCTTCCTTCCTTCCCTCCATCCACATATCCTGTCTCCATCACACTTTGATCCTCTCTCCATTCCAGCTCCATCCATACTTCCCCACATTTCATGGTTGCACCAATAGCACCTTTCCACCATCCCATTAGCACCTGGGTTGAGTAAACCCTGACACTGGCACCATCACATCAATCATTGACCCTTCTAATGACACAGTGACTCTGTCATCCTCCATCATCATCATCCATCATCCATCATCCATCATCCATCATCCATCCATCATCCATCATCCATCATCCATCATCCATCATTCATCATCCATCATCCATCATCCATCATCCATCACCCATCATCCATCATCCATCATCCATCATCCATCACCCATCATCCATCATCCATCATTCATCAGCCATCATCCATCCATCCATCATCCATCATCCATCATCCATCATTCATCAGCCATCATCCATCATTCATCAGCCATCAGCCATCAGTCATCATCCATCATTCATCATCCATCTCATCCATCATCCATCTCATCCATCATCCATCATCCATCATCCATCTCATCCATCATCCATCTCATCCATCATCCATCATCCATCATCCATCATCCATCACCCATCATCCATCATTCATCAGCCATCATCCATCATCCATCATCCATCATCCATCACCCATCATCCATCTCGTCCATCATGCCTGCTATGCTCCCCCCCATCCTACATCCCAGAGTTGAGGAGTTGGAAGCAGCTCAGGGTAGGAGTGATGGCAAATGGGTGTTGGATGATGAGGATGGAGGGGTGATGGATCAGTGGATGAGGGGCTCCTGGGTGCCTTGGATGGATTGGTGATGAATACACAGGTGGCCAGATGGGAGCACGTGTGGTTGAACCTGTGGCTGGTTTGTGTCCTGGGTAAGGGTAAGGGTGTTGGGGTGAGGCTTGGGAGGTGAGGGCAATTAAGGAGAATGAATTTAAGGACTGGCTGAAGGAAAAAGGATGGGTAAAGGATGGAAGAATAATGGATGGAGGATGGATGAATGATGATGATGACAATGAGGATGATGAGTGTTGGGGCAGGTGTTTTGACAGATCCAATCGCTTGATTGTTCAATGATCCAATAAAGGGAGAAGCTGATGAATCAGTTGTAGGAAAAGCCACATTGAAAGCCATGTGGTTGGACTAAGGGATTGTGGATGATGGATACTGGAATGAATGATCCAGGAGATGAAAGTGTGGATGGATGGATGGATGGATGGATGGATGGATGGATGGATGGATGATGGATGGATGGACAGATGAATGAATGATGGATGAATGCATGGAGGGATGATGGATGATGGATGGATGGATGGATGGATGGATGGATGGATGGATGGATGGATGATGGATGGATGGATGGATGGATGGATGGATGGATGATGCATGGATGGATGATGGATGGACAGATGAATGAATGATGGATGAATGCATGGCTGGATGATGGATGGATGGATGGATGATGGTGGATATTGGAGAAATCAGGATGATGGATAATGTTGATTATGATGATGATGAAGATGGTGGATGATGGCAGATGCTGGTCAGTAAGTCCATGGAAGAGTCAGTGGTTGATTGGATGGGCTGGGGTCATTGGGTGCTCAGTGATGGGTGAGGAGGGAATGGTGAGAAGGGACTGGGAGGAGATGGTGCATGATGGATAATGGATAGTTGGGTGGATGATGGATGGACAAATGGATGGACATACCAATGCCCACACCCGTCAGTGTCCCCTCTCTGTTGTTGCTGCAGCCGACCCCGAGGATCTGCCCTCACCCTCAATGGACACCTCAACTGAGGCCCCCAGAGCTGACGTTCTCCAAAGTGCACATCCCCAAACTGAGGCCCCTCCATCTGAGGCCCCCTTGGCACAGGCAGTGCTGGGAGAGCTGAAGGTCTCCAGTGGCAGCCCCAACGCTGTGCAGCTGCAGTGGAACATCCCTGAGGGCTCCTTGGACTCCTTTGTGCTGCAGTACCGGGATGCCCAGGGCCAGCCCCAGGCCCTGCCCATCGATGGCGAGTCCCGCTCGGTGACGGTGCCGGGGCTGTCCCCGTCCCGCCGGTACCGCTTCCACCTCTATGGGCTGAGGGGAGGCAAAAGGAGCGACCACGTCTCCAGTGAGGCCACCACTGGTGAGGGGCTGCGGGGATTCCCCCAGGACCCCTCTGGGAATGGAGCTGGAGTGGGGACAGGGCGGGGAGTGGGGCCCAGGGGCAGCTCGGAGGGCACTGAGGACTTGGGGATTCAGGGGAAAGTGAGAGCAGGGATTGGAGGGGAGTGGAGATTTGGGGGAGTGTAACTCCTGGAGGGACTCTGATCACCTGGGACTGGGAGGAACTGGGAAAAGCTAAGGGGGACAGGTTGGAAATGGGGTCTGGGGTCATGTGTGGCCTGGGTGAAACTGCGTGGAACTGGGGCAAACTGGGGCAAACTGGGGTGGAGCTGAGGACTGGCAAAGACTGGGGGAAACTGGGCACTGGGGAGGATTTGGGGGGTACTGGGAGGGACTTGGGGAAACTGGAGGAATATGAGGGATTCGTTATTGGGGTGACTGGGAACAGTTTTAGGGGGATTGGGACAGCTCAGGGACCAGGAAGAACAGTGGGATTAGAGGGGGACTGGGAGCAACTGGGACTGAGGGTACTTGGGAGAACTGGGAAAACTGGGAGCTGGGGGTAGCCAGAGGACTGGGGGAAACTGGAGATTAGGGGCAATGTAGCACTGGGAGCAACTGGCAGGAGAACTGGGGGAACTGGAGGAATTGGGGACAACTTGGGACAACTGGGGGGTTTGGGAAACTGGGGGAACTGGGCCTGTGAGGAACTGGAGGGAACTGGGGACTGGGGGAACTGGAGGAACTGGGGATAACTGGGAGGTTTGGAGAACTGGGGGAAACAGGAGACAGGGGTGAACTGATGGCAACTGAGGGCTCTGAGGCCTGGGGGTAACTGGGAGGAACTGGAGGGAACTGGGGACTGAAGGGACTGGTGGAGATCAAGGTGAACTGGGAATGGGGGGGAAATTGGAGAATGAGGGGAAACTGAGTCAGGGGGGAATTGGGGTGGAGTTGGGGACTGGAGAGGACTGGGGGAAACTGGGAAGAATTCAGGGGACTGGGAGGTCCTGGAGGAAACAGGTATGGCAGGCATTGGGGGAAACTGGGGGCTGAGGGTGACTGGGGGGGTCTTTGGGGGAAAATTTGGGGGAGTTGGGCCATGTCCATCGGGCACGGTGTGAGGGCAGGGCTGGGGGGCCCATGGGAGGGTTTGGGGTGTGAGGGTGGGGGGTTTGGTGTGACCACAGTGATTTTTGGGGTATCAGAAGGGGATTTGGGGCTGCTGTAGATGTCAGCAGTGTGTCCTTCCCCAGGTGGCCCAGGGACCCTGTGGGTGGGCTCGCTGTGACCCCGCAGTGCCCGGCTGCACTGGGACCCCCCCGGGCCCCCCCGATGGCTACGAGCTGGAGTACGGCCCCCCCGGGGGGCCCCAGCAGGTAACGACCCCCCAAAAGGAACCTAAAAACCCCCGGGTGTCCCCCAATATCTGCTTGGGACCCCAATCACACCTCGGGGTATCCCATTACCCTCCTTTGGTAATGGCACCCCAATATCTCCTTGAGGGACCCCAGTGACCCTCTGGGAACCCCAATACAGCTCTGGGGGACCCCAATACCCCCCTGGGAACCCCAATAACACCTCGGGGTATCCCATTACCCTCCTTTGGTAATGGCACCCCAATACAGCTCTGGGGGACCCCAATAATCCCTTTGAGACCCCAATACCCCCCCTGGGGACCCCGCTGTCCCCACTGGGGTACCCCAAAACCCTCGTGCCCCCCCAGACCCTGTGGCTGCCCCCCGAGGCGACATCGCAGCAGCTCTGGGGGCTGGAGCCCGCGGGGTGCTATGGGGTGCGGCTGTGGGGCCGAGGGGGACACCCCAAATTGCCCCCCTGGAGGCCTCCTTTGACACTCGTGAGTGGGGGGAGCTATGGGGGAGGGAGGGGCACCTGGACCCCCAAAAATGGGGGAAGTGGGGGGTATTTGGGGGTTATTTGGGTTATTTGTGGGGGTTTGGGGGGTTAATTGGGGATTATTTGGGGGTTATTTGGGGTTTATGGAGTGATTTGGGGGTTATTTTGAGGTTTTGGGGGTTATTTGGGGTTTCTGGGGGTTATTTGGGATTTTGGGAGTCATTTGGGGGTTATTTGGGGCCCTTTTTGGGGGGTCTGTGTCCTTTGAGGGGGGACAGCTGTACCCCTGGGTGCTTTTTTGGGAGATCTGTGTCTTTTGGGGGGACAGCTCCAGCCCTGGATCATCTGAGGGGGTTCTCAGATCCTGGGGGTGTCACCCAGACCCCCAAATTTCGAATGGAGGCATTGGGGGGTGCCTGTGTCATTTTGGGGAGGGGTCACCCCTGAATTCCCAGAAACTTTTTGGGGTGTCTGAGGTGACCCCAATGCTCCCCCCAGCCCCACTCCCGCACCCCCATCCCCGGGACTGCGCCGAGGAGCAGCGGAACGGGCCGGGACCCTCCCGGGACACCCTCATCTTCCTCGGGGGGGACCCGGCCCGGCCCCTCCGCGTCTTCTGTGACATGGACACGGACGGCGGCGGCTGCCTGGTGCGACTGGGAGCACTGGGAGCACTGGGAGCAATGCTGGGGGGTCCTACAGGGGTTTAGAGGAAGATTTATGGCGTTTTGGGGGAAAATAAGGGGGTTTGGGGGCAACTAGGGCGTCCTGAGGGGGTTTGGGGGCAATTGGGGGTCCTGCAGGGGGTGTTGGGGAGGTTGAGGGGTGCTGGGGGGCACTGAGAGGGAACTTTGGGATACTGGGAGGGGGTGGGGGGCTCTACAGGGTTTATGGGGGGGAAATGAGGGGGTTTGGGGTAATTGGGGGGGTCCCGCAGGGGGTGTTGGAGGGCATTGGAGAGGTTGAGGGGTGCTGGAAAGGCACTGGGAGGGGACTGGGGGGCACTGTGAGGGACTGGAGGGGTTCTCTAGGGTTTATGGGATGGAAATTGGGGTTTGGGGGATCAGAGGGGTTTTGGGGTTTTGGAGGGGGTGGGACTCGTACGCCCGCGGCTTCGGCAACGTCAGCGGCGAATTCTGGCTCGGCCGGGGGGGCCCTGGGGATTTTGGGGGGCCCTGGGGATTTTGGGGGGGGACCTATAAAAATATCTGGGAGGACTGGGAGGCACTGCCAGGGTTTGGGGGAACTTTGAGGAGAGCCTGGGGCGGCAGCAGGGGGTACTCGGTGGGACCCCAAAATTTGGGGGATCCCCAGGGGTCCGAGGGGGGAACTCGTAGGATCCAGAGGGGGTCCCCCCAAATATTCAGATCTGGTTTTGGGGTCCGGAAAGGATTTGGGGGGGGGTCTCCAGGAGTTCACTTTTGGGGTCTCCAGGAGTTTGGGGGTCTCCCCCAAATATTCAGATCCGGTTTTGGGGTCCGGGAAGGATTTGCGGGGTCTCCAGGAGTTCATGGGGCACATTTGGATTCCCCAGCAGTTTGGGGGTCCCCAATATTTCAGGGAGAGCACTGGCGGGGGACGGGGGAACTCGAGGGGACCCCGCAGGAGTCCTGGGGGTACCGGAGGATTTTTGGGGTGCAGGGAACGAGGCGCTGCACGAGCCGACGGCCGCGACCCCCACGGAGCTGCGCGTGGAGCTGCGGGCCGGTCGCGACTCGGCCTTGGCGATCTATCGCGACTTGGCCGTGGGCAGCGCCCAGGAGCGGTACCGGCTCCGCGTGGGAGCGTTCAGCGGCACCGCCGGGGCCGGGGGGGGTTCCGGGGGGGTTTGGGGTGGAATTTTTGGGAGTCCTGATGGGATTTGGGATCCATGGGGGGTTCGGGGGTTCACTGGATGGCAGAGGACTGTGGGGTCGCTGGTGGGTTTTGGGGTCCCTGGGGGTCCCTGGTGGTTTTGGGGTTTCTGGTGGATTTGGCGGTGCCTGATAAGTTTCGGGGTCCTTGGGGTATTTTGGGGTTTCTGCTGAGTTTTGGTGGTTCCTGGTGGGTTTGGGGGTCCCTGGGTTGTTTTGGGAGTCCCTGGTGGGTTTGGGGGTCCCTGGGGTGTTGGGGAATTTTGTGAGGTCCTGCTGGGATTTGGGATCCCTGGGGGTTTTGGGGTTCATTGGCTGACAGGGGTCTGTGGGGTCCCGGTGGGTTTTGGGGTCCCTGGGTATTTGGGGAATTCTGTGGAGTCCTGATGGGATTTGGGATCCTTGGGGGTTTGGGGTTCACTGGCTGACAGGGGTCTGTGGGGTCCCTGGTGGGTTTTGGGGTCCCTGGGGGTATTGGGGTTTCGGGTGGGTTTTGGTGGCTCCTGCTGAGTTTGGGGGTCCCTGACATGTCCCCCCACAGGAGATGCCCTCTCCTACCACTCGGGCAGCCCCTTCTCCACACGGGACCGGGACTCCCGGGACCCTCGGGACCCCTCGGGCCGCCCCCACCACCCCCCCACCCCGGGGCCTCCGGGGGAGCCTGGTGGTACCGAAACTGCCACTGTGCCAACCTGAACGGGCTCTACGGGACCCCCGGGACCACCAGGTACCCACCTGGGCCGGGGGGGGCACGGGGTGGGGGATTGGGGGGGTCTGGGGGGGATTTCAGGGGGTCTCGAGGGGATTTAAATGGGTATGTGGAGCTATGGGGGGGATTTGTGGGGTCTGGAGGAGATTTTGGGGGAGTCTGGAGGGGATCTGGGGGGGCTTTGCAAGGGGCTTTGGGTATTTTAAGGGGGGCTAGGGGAGGTCTAGGGTGGGCTATAGGACTATGGAGGGGTCTGGGGGTGTATGAGGGAATCTTTAGGAGGGTCCATGGGGTTCTCTGAAGGTCCATAGGGGTCTGTGGGAGTCCATAGGGTTCCATAGGGCCCTGTGGAAAAAGGGTCTGTGGGATCTATAGGGCCTGTGTGGTCCTGTAGGGCCTGTGGGGATCTCTGTGGTCTCTGGGGTGTCTATGGGGATCCCTAAGGGTCCATGAGTGGCCATAGGAATCTGGGGAGCGACTGTGGGGTCTCTATGGGGATTTATGGGGGTCTCTGGAACTCTCCAAGGGTTCTGACCCCCCAGCTCCCCCACAGGGCATCCACTGGTTCCCCTGGAAAGGCTTCAACGTCTCCATCCCCTTCACTGAGATGAAGCTGCGGCCACAGCGTGGCTGAGGGGGCTGGAGGGGGGTCCCAGAGTTTGGGGGGGTCCCCTGGGGGGGTCCCAGATGGGATTTGGGGAGGTTCAAAGGTGAAGCTTTTATGGGTGGGTAATAAAAGCTGATGGTGGCTCTCCTGTCCTGGGGTGAAGCAGCGTCAGGCTGAGGTCAAGGTCATCCCCAGGCTCAAGTGTGGCTCCAAATGGTCCTTGTGGTTCTGGTCCCAGCGTCACTTGGAGTGCTGGACCCCATCCCTCACCGGCCCTGGACATGCTGAGATGTTCCCAGCCTGGCCAACACGAACATTTCCCTGGCAAATGGGAACATTTTGCATCTCGAGGCTCAGCATGGCCTCGTTTGCCTCCCTGGAGATGCACACAGCGATCACAAGAGACAGAAAACCACGAGGCCACCCAGTGGCACAGAGCCCACGCTGAAAGGCTCCTGCCCTGGGATAAGAACGGGGAGAAACCTCGCCCTGATCACTGGCCAAACACACTCCATGGAGGAGAACGACCTGAAGTTATTGCCCAAAGAATCAGAGGATATTGAGAAGTAAAATTACAAGCACCGTTCCCACATCATTTCTCCTTCCTGAGCTCTCCCTCCTCCCCACACGATGACCATTGTGTCTCCAGGGACACGAAAACGACACCAAAAATAGTTTTATTAAAAACAGAATGTTTAAATTGCAGTAGAAAATAGAGCACCAGAAGCCAAATCTGGACTTTAGATACAAAAGGACCCAGATGAACACGAGGCCCTGGCTCCTTTCCTTTCCCTGCCCACAAACCCATGCCTGGGGAGCTGACAGGAGCCCAGCACAGGCCCAGGGAGCCTTCCCAGGGGCTGCACATCCAAAGCCTTGGGAGCGCCTGGGTCACCCCAAACCTCACCTGTGCCACTGGCACCTGCAGCTCTGGGCACTCTCCAAAACGCTGCATCAGACACCGGGCCTGGAATGTCCCGGCTTTAACCACACACCTGCGGGAAGCACAAAACATTGCGGCTTTAGGGCCGGCCTGAGCAGAGCTCCGGGCTCAGAGCCCGGCCCGGGGACTCGATGGCACCGCGGGCAAAAGCTGCGCTGCCGGAGGGAGGGAGGGAGGGAGGGAGGGATGGCCGGGCCTCAGAGTAATTCTAGAGCTAAAGCGGTGAGAGACATCAGCTCGCCTCAGATAATACATGCCAGCGCTCATCCCGGGCCGGCCAGCGCCTCCTCCTCCTCCTCCTCCCCTTCCTTCCACAGCCCCGGCACCGGCACCCACACAGAGGATCCCCCCCGTTCCCCGCTATCCCCCCAATCCCCGCTATCCCCCCCAATCCCCGCTATCCCCCCAATCCCCGCTATCCCCCCCGTTCCCCGCTATCCCCCCCGTTCCCCGCTATCCCCCCGTTCCCCGCTATCCCCCCAATCCCCGCTATCCCCCCGTTCCCCGCTATCCCCCCAATCCCCGCTATCCCCCCCAATCCCCGCTATCCCCCCAATCCCCGCTATCCCCCCCGTTCCCCGCTATCCCCCCAATCCCCGCTATCCCCCCGTTCCCCGCTATCCCCCCAATCCCCGCTATCCCCCCAATCCCCGCTATCCCCCCCGTTCCCCGCTATCCCCCCCGTTCCCCGCTATCCCCCCGTTCCCCGCTATCCCCCCAATCCCCGCTATCCCCCCGTTCCCCGCTATCCCCCCAATCCCCGCTATCCCCCCCAATCCCCGCTATCCCCCCCGTTCCCCGCTATCCCCCCGTTCCCCGCTATCCCCCCAATCCCCGCTATCCCCCCGTTCCCCGCTATCCCCCCAATCCCCGCTATCCCCCCCAATCCCCGCTATCCCCCCAATCCCCGCTATCCCCCCCGTTCCCCGCTATCCCCCCAATCCCCGCTATCCCCCCGTTCCCCGCTATCCCCCCAATCCCCGCTATCCCCCCAATCCCCGCTATCCCCCCCGTTCCCCGCTATCCCCCCAATCCCCGCTATCCCCCCAATCCCCGCTATCCCCCCCGTTCCCCGCTATCCCCCCAATCCCCGCTATCCCCCCAATCCCCGCTATCCCCCCGTTCCCCGCTATCCCCCCAATCCCCGCTATCCCCCCGTTCCCCGCTATCCCCCCCCAATCCCCGCTATCCCCCCAATCCCCGCTATCCCCCCCGTTCCCCGCTATCCCCCCCAATCCCCGCTATCCCCCCGTTCCCCGCTATCCCCCCGTTCCCCGCTATCCCCCCGTTCTCCCGGTCCCGTCCCGCACCCCGCGGCCGCTCCCCAGGATCATCCGCCCGCGCTGCCCCGGGAGGAGGAGCCGCCGCCAGGATCCGCTCCCGGGCCGTGCCCGCCTTGCCCTGGATCCACCCTCATCTCCCCCGCCTCCATCCCCATCCCCCTCCACTCTCGGGGCATCCTTCTCCACCCCAGCCGGCTCCATCCCCTCTGCCTCCATCCTGGGACCATCGATAAAAGATCCGTGTTAATCACAAAAGCATTGGGGCTTGTATAAACCAGAATACTAAGCTCTGAAGTGAAGCATGGACACTAGATAAAAGAAATGATATGATTAAATAGTTCTGTTTAAAATCACCTTGTTATATTATGCTATGTTATGTTTTCCAAGTAAGTTGCATGGACTACCAGCTTGCAATATCAGTCTTCCCGATAGCCCTTCCTGCCTTTGTTTGATCAGTGCTGCCAATCTCAAGGAGCAGACTTCCAGATTTCACTGGTGGTTATCTACAAGGACCAGACGGTTATCTGTGAGACTGACTGTCTCCGGAGAGTTTGTGAATTGGGATAAGGACGTTTATTCGACCACCACTGCTTACCTGGTGTTATGAATGATGTTCTATTTTTCCAATTTATCAAGCAACAAGATTAAATTTAATAGTAGATTTTTAAATAGTAACAAAATGAATACAATCAAAGTATTGGAGATGACAATTAAAGTATTGGAGATGAATACAATCAAAGTGCATATATTTGAGAATATACAAAATTTGACAGTAAGTAATTCAGTATCATTGAGGTTCATATAAAGCATAAGCAAAACTGACCGGGGGTACAGGGAGTGGCTCCCATTCCTCACGTACCAAAGCATCCAGGCTAACAATCCCACTTATATACTGTAGGCTACAGAAGGTTCTAGAAAACTCCTCCTAGTTTCTATTCCTAAAATCTCCGTCACTGTGTGTACGGTGCATGCTCTATAATGGGTTAGGGGGTCTCTCATCCTTTTGAGGGTCTTATTTCCGATGAAGGCTCATCGTCTTCATCAGTGACCGAGGTGTGACCTGCAGGTAGCGCAGGCGCCCTGTGTGACTGAGCAGATGTTTTCCATAACAAGACTTTAATTGAGTCCCATGCTTGGAATCATCCCATTTTGGCCCATTTCAAGGTCAAAATTTTCTATTTCTAGATGCTGCTTGTCAGACCTACGTCCTTCTACTATTCTTGTTTGACTTTCTTCCAACCTCTTTCTTCGACTCCCAACATCTGGAAGATGTCCTGTGTCCTGTCTCACCCATCTCCCCCCTCACTCTGTAACAATTGTCTTCTATTGATCTAAATACAATTTTGTTAATATAGTTATAATTTAATTAGCACGAATCACATTTATCACACTGGGAACAGTGTTGGGAAGATTGGTGGACACTGAGGCATACTATGCATGACACTGGGGGGAACTGGAAGGGAATAGGAATGAACTCAAGTGTACAAGGAGGGCTGGAGGGCCACTGGGGTTGTACTGGGCTGTCCTGGGGATGAACTGGGCTGTACTGGGAGGGACTGGAGGGGTTGAATGGGCTCCTCCCGCCTCTGCCCATCGTTGCCTGCAACCAATCAGCGCCGGGGATCGAGGCTTAGGGGCGCTGCCTGGTGTCAGCGCCATCTTTTCTTTTTGCCTATAACTCCCATCATGCCCCGCGGACCGATAGAACCCCATTGGAGCTGGGACTACAACGCCCGTCATGCCCCACGCCCCACAGAACCCCGGTATCCGTCCCCACATGTCCCTTAAGTGTCCCCCAGACACTCCAGGATTCTGAAGTGCCTCCACAGCACCCATTCGGGACCCCCTAAAAGCATCCCCAGATCCCCTGAATGCTCCCAACCCCACAGATTCCTGTTACAGTCATTTCTGGGAATTCATCTCCTCTCATCCCCGGCGGCTTCTGAGTTTCACATTACATAATCTGGCGCCTAAAACTCCTGCCCTTCTGTAAGGGTCGGTCCGAAGTTCCCCTCGATTTTTGCCTCCCGACCATCGCAAGGAGACCTCGAGGACCCCACCCAGGCTGACTCCCAACAATGGTTTCCTGGCCTGGCCAGGTGGATGCTCGTGACTGTGTGCTGGTGTATTGTGTCCACTGGACTGTGCTGTCGTGGCACCAACCAGAGACTGTGTTGTACCAACTGAGGACTGCTTGTCCGTACCTGTCTCCTGCAGCACCACACAATGGTCCATAAATCTTCCCACCTCTTGGCCAGAGGCCACTCGCTTTGGAGAAGGACTATAAAAGAGCGACCCTCTGGAAAGAACCCTTTGAGATCTCGCCACTGATGAAGACTCCTGAGATCTCCCCACGGACGAGGACTCGTCTATCGGATGACCCGTGAGGACGCCCGTCTCGTCTGTTGGTAGCTATTCTCCCATCCCTTCCTTTCCTTCCCCTTTCCCTATCCTATACCTCTCCCCTTTACCGTAACTGAATTGTTGGCATTTGATGAAATGCATTGCTATTGTTGATTAAACTGATTTTCTGTTGTTGAATAAACTGATTTTGTCCCCTTGCATTTTGCCTGTTTGCACCTTTGAGATCAAAAGAACCATCACGACCCCCGCTCTGCATTAATAGCGGATCGTGACACCTTCCCTGCGCCCTAAAAAGCCCGGTTAGACCTCCCCAAGTTCCCCCAGAGTGTTCCCGAACCGTTCACGTTCTGTCCTGAGGACCTCAAATCGCGGCTGGGATGCAAAAGTGTCCCCGAATTGCCTTCCTGGGCCCCCAAACACCGAGCTACTTCCGGGACTACAGCTCCCATCATGCTCCGCGGTACCCGTAGCGTGCCATTGCAGCCGTGACGTCATCTCCGGTCATGCCCCACCCCTCACTGAGACACTTTGGAGCTGCGCCTACAACTCCCATGGTGCTCCACAGCTCCATTGAACCGTGTTATACCTGTGCCTACAACTCCCATGAACCCCCGCGGCCCAGAGAGCCCCGTTAGAGCCTCCCAAGTGGCCGCCCGGATCCCGAAGTGTCCATCAGAATCCCTCAGTGCCGCATCGAATTCCCACCCGGCTCCCCCAGAGTGGCCCCTTTTACCCTGTCTGAGAAAATGATTAAAAAAAAAACAGCACTAAAGGAGTAAAAATAGGACTTATAAACATAAAGAGGGAGGAAAAAATACCCAATAGTGGTCAATTGACAAATTAATTAATGATGGGAATAGTGTTACTTAGAACCAATGAACAAAATCTTTTTTGCTTGCTAAAAATGTATAGATTTTTTTACATAAATATAGAAGTAAGAACAATATAGAACAATATTAGTATAAACAAAAAACTATTACTAAAATTTTATTAATAGGCACCTTTTAATTCCAAGTAAATTTAATAATTTTTATTTTAATGTTTTGGTTCAGTCCCAGGTGGGCAATGTCTGACATGGTGACTGAAGGGGTGAGGAGCAGGTTGTCCAATCAGTGTCAGGCTCACTCTTCTACACGCCCAGACCTCCTAAGGAGACATTCAGCATCAAGATCACCTGGCGAATGCTTCTATCACCTCTACAATGAACTGAAAAATAAAAAAATACTCAACTGAATAGAAACAAAAATCATGAGGTGCACTTCGAAATTTTCCTCCTTAACAGAACTCCAAACTGACTCCAATCATCTGCACAAGCCCTGCAGACTTGAAGACAATTGAAGGAAGACAAAGAGATCCTGAGAGCTTTCTGTATTTTAATCACCTCCACAGTGGATTTGGGGCTGAGTCCAGGAGCCTCAGGCACTGAGAGAAGGTTGAAGAAGCTGCTCCAGGAGTCAGAAGCAAAACTCCAAGTCCCTTGGAGCATCAGTGGCCCCACTGAGGGCAGGGAGTGCCAAAGGCTCCCCAGGGAGTGGTGAGAGCAGATCCTTGAGGGCAGGATTGCAGGAGCCCGAGGCTGTGAGCAGGGAACTGCAATGCTGAGCAAGGCCTGGGCTGGGTGGAGGAAGCAGAAAGGCCAAGGCCTGAGCCCAGGCCTGGCCCAGCAGGGCCTGTCCCTCACGGGGGGCTCGGGGCTGTTGCTGGGGCAGTGGGATGGCAGGGGCAGCAAGGACAAATGTCATCAAGCTGCAAGCCCTGCCAGCCTCCTGAGGGAGGGCCGAGGCAGAAGCAAAGTGCAGCCCCTGCCAGGAAAGTTCCTTCTGTGGGGCTGCAGAGGCCCTGCCCGAGCCCAGGGCACAAAGGCCTGGGTGCCTCTGGCCCTGCCAGCCCTGCCCAGCCCTTGGCCATCTCTCCTGCAGGCTGTGCCCCCTGTGCGTGCTGCTCCTGTGCCCTGGCCGGCTGCACACGCCCATCTCGCTGTCCCCCCCAGCATTTCTCAGCCCAGCATTGCTGTGCCCTCCCTGGGCTCCCTGCACCCAGCGCTGCCGGCTCCTGGCACACAGAGCCATGGCCTGGCCCAGCCTCACGCTGGGACACCTCAGGGACCAACATTCCTATTTTAAAGGGTTTATTTTATTCTTGTTTTTCTTTAGAGCAGAGGTGATTCCAGCATTCTGTGATTGATATTGATCCAAGATCTCTCCTCAGCAGGTCTGGCCTGCTCACAGAAGCTGTGCCTTGAGGTCTGACCCAGTGTGGACAACCTTGCTCCACATTCCCCAACCCCTCCTGTCTGTCCTCACTCACCTGTGACCTGCTTTGCTTGGAGAACTGCCTGCACTCAGGAAATTGTTTGGTTTGGGGTTTTTTTTAAGCAATCAACAACTCCTTACTTTCTATATTGAAAACAGACACACTCCTCAGGTGTGTGCCAGGCCAAGGTACCACCAAGGAGTTTCCCCTTCATCCAAGGCAGAACCCTGCATGGAAGGTTTGAGAGCTTTGCACTCCTTGGTTCCCTGAGGCCTTGCAGTATCACAAAGGCCCCTTGGTTCCATGAGGTTCTGCACTGTCACAATGGAGATTTGGGTCCATGGGGCCCCACAGTGTCACAATGCTCTTTTTGGTTCCATGAGGCCTTGATCTGTCTCAATGGACTTTTGGTTCCATGAGGTTCATTGGTGTCACCATGGTCTCCTTGGTTCCAGGAGCCATCACAATGTCACCACAGACCCTTGGTTCCATGAGGTTCCTGCAGCAGGACTTCCCCTATGGCCCAGCAGAGCTCATCTCTTCTGTCCATCAGCTGGGGCCATCACTCAGGGCATCTTCCCCCTCTCAGGAATTGCTGAGATAACCCAGGCCCCACATCTGTCCTGTCCTGAGTTCTCTCTGGTGCCAGGGAGGTGGAATTCCCAGCTGACCATGAACATGTGGCCTTGAGAGCAGACTGAAGGGAGATGAGCCTTGAATTTCTGAGTGACACACACTTCACTTTACAAACTAGAAAAGCTACACAGAACTTTCACCAAGCAGAAATCTTCTGCATAGTCCCTGCAAACAGGTAGGGCTTCTCTCCCAAGTCTGGATGCATCTTTGTGGTTCCTTTTGTGGGAGCTGAGTGAAAGGGCTCCATGTGTACTCCCTCATCAGTTTGGTGCTAAGTTACATTGACTCCTGATCTCTGCTATTCCTTCACTAGCTGTAATATAGGGAACTTTATTGTGCACGGTGTTTGTACCTACCTGGGCTTCTTTTGTTTATCCTGTGCAGTAAGTATTCCAGTTAAAGTGTCTTGTCTGTTAATCTTGAGTCCATTCAGTAAATAATTGATTTTATAATAGACCTCATCAGCCATTCTCTTGTGAGCAAAAGCAATTTGGTGTGCAGGTCGCCTGAAACAGAGTTACTGCCAGAAACCTGAACATAAGGCAGGACTTGTCTAAGCTTTCACTCCATTCAAAATATATTTCAATTAAAGACAAAAAGAGAGAATATATTTTTTTCTTATTTTTATTTTCTTTTTTATACACTGATATCAGCAATCTCCAGTTGATATTGATCCCCAGCCCCTCCTAATGTAGTCTGACCAGAGATGAAAATCAAGACCCTTTATGGCTGACAATCAATCACACTCTGTCCCTACCCCCACCCCACCATTTCCCCCATCCAAGCCCTGGCACTCAGAGCAGCCTTGTGCAAATCTGAGCTCCCTCCCCTCCAGGCTGTGCCTGCAGCTCTCAGCTCCTTGGCACCAACTCCCACCTGCTTTCCTTGGAGAAGGAGCTGCCTGAGACACAGAGGGATGTTCATTTCTTGCCAGCAAAAACCAAAGTCAGGCACAGCTGCATAAAAAACAGAAGTCCAGCCCAAGGAGTGCTGGGCAATGGAGCCACATCCAGGGGTGTCCCCAGGGCTCAGGATTGGGGCCAGGGCAGTGAAATCTCTTTCTTGCTGATGTGGACGAGGCCATGGAGGGCACCCTGAGTCAGTGTCCAGGTGAGGCCAAGCTGGGTGGGAGTGTGGCTGTGCTGCAGGGCAGGAAGCTCTGCAGAGGGATCTGGACAGGCTGGAGCCATGGGCCCAGGACAATTGGATGAGGTTCAGCAAGGCCAAGGGCTGGCTCCTGCCCTGGGCTCACAACCACCCCAAATCCCTGGCTCTGCCCTTTCCTGGTCCCCACTGCCTCATCAGGTTTCTGTGCTTTTGAGGTCAAGAGCTGGTAGAACTTGAAAGGCAAGAAAAGGATTCTCTTCATTGTTAACATAAAAATGTAATCATCATAAAATTTAATAAACATTGAAACTCTTCCCTCCAAAATGTGAGACATCCCAGCAACATCTGAGACATCCACCATCCAAAAGAGATTTCTGTACAAAATCAGTTTTAGGCAAAGATGAGGCTATGATAGATATAAACACAATCAAGGTGTTGTACCAGTCTGCTCTGCCTGGAGTGCGGTTAAAACAACATGAAAAATGTTCTATTTATAAAGCTTTCAGTGATGGATGGGGAAAGGGAAGTCAAGTTGCTTCAGGTGTTGATGAAATGCTGAAACCAGCCTGAGTCATTTAAACTCCTCCTGTCCTTGCTGGCATGAGGAGCCCCTCAGCCTTCCCTGCTCCAGGCTGGACAAGCCCAGCTCCCTCAGCCTCTCCTCACAGCCAAAGGGCTCCAGCCCCACCTTGGAGGCCCTTCCCTCACCCTGCTCCAGCTGCCAGACATCTTTCCTGCCCTGGGCAACCCAAACCAGGCCCCAGTGACCTGGATAATCCACGGCCTTGATGTCCTGGTCACACAGCCCTGGCCCCTTGTCCCCGTGTCAGGCTCTGGGGTTGATTTGTGGAACATCCTTGGGGGAGGCTGCAGAGCTGGGGCAGGGGGGACCCAGGGGACAGGGGACCCTGCTGGGCACGAGTAGCAGGGGAGTCTTCTCTAGGGGGGAAACTGTGAGTGAGGGCTGGGGCAGAGTGACCAACCCAGTGACCTCACACATCCTCCCCTGTGATGTCATAGCCTGCTTTGTAATGTCACAACTTATCCTATGATGTCAGAGGCCATCCTGTGACATCACAGCTGGCTCTATGATGTCACACCACTATCCTGTGATGTCACACAATCCCCTCTATTATGCCATAGTAAGACAGGGAAATTAAGAATTAAGAATCAGGCATCAAGAAACGCTTTGACTAAAAGGGGGCTGACAAAACCATATGGAATGCTTAAACATTTACTTGGTTTGCAAGAACAGGAGAGGAGCAAGGGTACAAGATAAGATAAAGAGCTATAATGTGCAAACAGGATTCAAGAACAAAGGCACCACAGGATGAAGAGGTTCTTGGGAGCCCTGAGCCAGGAAAACTTGTATCAAAGTCTGGAAGATGGCCAAAGGACTAAAAAAGAGCATGTACAAGAAGACAAGGTGAAAAGTTCAACTGAGAGGAAGATTGTTTACTTCATCCCAAAGACCCCCAGACCACCACTAGAGCAACCAAAGCCAATAGTGTGCAGCTGCAAAAAGGTGTGGAGCTAATTTTAATATGAAGGAGGTTAAGAAATCAATATATATTAGATATGTATTAGATAAATATGTATATTGTGCGATCTTAGTTCTTAAAGAATAAAAGGAGATCGCCAAAGGTGTGCATGTTTTAGAGGAGCTATCCCACATGCACCTCAGCACTGAATAAATACATACCTACTCCTATAACTTACTTTGTGGGTTATAGAGTGTTTCTTCTGTGTTTCATACTGGCGAGCCAGCCAGGAGAGAGTCTGTCTGGCTGTGGGAATGGCTGAGGAGAGGATTCCCTGGCACTCCCCAGGACCTTCCCTGTAGGGACCCTGAACCTCGGCTCACTCAATGCAGGGACAGACAACAAGCTGCTGGCATTGCAGATAAAACGGTCTGTATTAAATATTCTCTGGTAGGGAGTGAGTGTGGAGCTCTGTGTGCCTTTTCAGCCTCGGGCGACTGAGGCGGCTGGAAAAAGCAAAGGAGCGGGGTCAGTGTGGGGCCAGTGCAAGTGAGAACAGAGGAGAGCTGTGCTTGAACACAGAGTGGTTAGTGTTTGTTTCAAGAGTAGATCGACAAATTGAAAGAGTCTCTCCTCAGCCATGGTTTGGACTTGATCCCTGGGAATTTATTGATCCAGTAAATCATTGGATAGAAAGATGGAATGAATGGGTCTGTCTAGGAGGGATATAAGAAACCTCTGCAGGGAGATTGGCAGCCTTAGACTGGGAACAACCTGCAGTAGAGATTCTGGGTATTCCAGAGGAGGTAAACGGGATAATTTGTCTTTGTGTGATATTTAGAGCTGTCAGAGGATCAAGGGGTTGGCATCTGGCATGGAGTTTATTACAGTTTAGAGATTGTGAAATACATCGGTATTGTTGCTCTAATAACCAGCAGGGTGTATGCCTCAAGTGTGACTTGAAAAATTATCCTAATCAAGTCAATGTTGAACCTAAAATTCTGAAATTAGTATGTGGAAAGTCACGTTCAATGCCCGCAAATTGGGATTGTGTGTGGGAAGAAAACTGGGAAAGAACAGTGAAATTCTGCGAGGAAAAGTTTGGGTGGAAACAAGACAAGACAAGAAGGAGAAGATAATGGGAACTGGACAAAGTAAAGAGATCCCTAAGGCCAGTCCATTAGGCTGTGTTATTGCACATTGAAAGATGCTGCTGGCCATGGGGGCACAGAAAACAAGAGAGATCTTATTAGATTCTGCAAGGACTGGTGGCCTTTATATAAATTGGACAATGGAGCAAAGTGACCACCCAGTGGAACTTTGGATTTTAGCACCCTATTACAGCTCATGCTATTTTTTGGGAGGGAAGGGGACAGATGTATCATGTGCAGATATGTTTTTCTCACTTAGAAATCACCCCGAATGGCAGAGGGACTGTGGGCTCAGGGCTCCATCTGACCCTCTGGTATTGGCCCTAGAGAAGGAGAATAAGACTAAGAGAGGAAAGCTCAAGCAGTGTTGTTCAGTGTGTAGCATAGGACAAAGATGCACAAAATCTGATAAGGTTTACCAGACTGTGGCCCAGGAACAAGATCTGGCAGACGATTTGCTCAGGTCTCCACACATAAGACAAGAAAGGGATGAGGATGAGGATGCAGACTCAGAGGTACCATCAGCCCCAGCCCATTCATCCCCTCCAATCGCACACTGGACTAGACAGCAGACACACATATTCCAGGCACCTCTGTGAGAGGCAGGGGGACCAGAGGAAGAATGGGTATTGGTTAAACCTCCCTTTGCCTCAATTGACTTGGAAGCATGGGAAAATGTTGCTAAAAATTGTTGCAGCAATCCAGTTAGCACAGCTAACCATCTGTGATATATAATAAAATAACATAATCCAGATTGGAACGATATGCAATTATTATTGGATGCACTGACCGAGACAGAAAGACAATTATAAAAATGGCAGAAGTTTATTATAAAACCTGACAACTGGATGTTAAAGATTATTTCCCACTCCAAAATCCCACAGTGGGACCCAAACAGATCAGCAGAATTGAGAAAGTTGGAAAGCTATCAGCAGTGGATGACAAAGGGAATGGAAAAAGCCATTCCCAGAACTACAAAATGGTCAGTGTTGTATGAAATTAAGCAGGGGCCCTCTGAGCCACCATCTGAATTCCTCAATCGATGAAGGGATGCAATGTGCTGCCACACACCACTGGAGCCTGGGTCTGACATAGGGACACAGCAGCCAGTCAGTTTATTCCTGGAGCAACCTACGGGTGACATAAGATGGAAACTTCAAAAGATACGGGGGGTGGATTGGAGGAACTTAGAGACTCTGGTGAATGAGGTGTGGAACATCTTTAGTAACTGGGAAGAAGGAAGAAGGAAGTTTGTAGCTGTCATAAGCGAGGGGGAGAGAGGAAGACACGGACAGGGACCACCTAGACAAGGCCCATCCTGGTTGGGCAGAGACCAGTGTGTGATCTGTAAGAATTGTGGTCACTGGAAAAATCAATGCCCAGAACAAAGATGGGTTGGCCTTCAGGAAAAGGGAGACCAGGGAAAGGGAAAAGTGATTGGACATGTGACAGAAGACTGAGGAGGACCAGTAGATCTCACCCTAGAAGATCCACTGGTGATAAAATTGAAGCTGGGGGAAAAAGAGAAAGAGGTGGAATTCCTGGTTGACTCTGGGACAACATATTCAGCTCTGAGTAAAACACTGGCACCTGTGGGGAAGGATTATGTTAAAGTAATAGGAGCAACTGGCCAACCTGAAAAAGCATATTTTTACAAACAAAAGTATAGGCTTGGAAAGCAATGGGCTATTCATAAATCTCTATACCTGCCCAGTTCCCCGAGACATCTTTTGGGGAGAAACTTGTTAGAACAATTACAAATAATCATTAAATTTAAAAACGGGGAATTTATTCTGGAAGTAAATGATGACCAGCACATAGAGGCATTAAGTTTAATGTTAACAGCCATTCAAATGGAGGGAGAAGTTAGTGAAGAAATAATGAATCAAGTATTTCCTTGACTGTGGGCTTCTATTGTACCAGGGAGGGCGAAAAATGCATCTCCTATAGTAATTAAACTGAAGGAAGGAAAACAACCAGTTAGAATTAAACACTACTCTTTGAAAAGGGAAAACAGGGAGGGAATTATTCCAATCGTTGAAAACCTTCTGCAAACAGGGTTATTAAAAGAGTGTCCATCTGAGTTTAACACTCCCGTTTTACTGGTCCAAAAACCTCATGGGTCATATCAGATACTACAGGATCTAAGGGCTGTTAACAAAATAACTGAAGATCTCTATCCTGTGGTAACAAACCCATACACTTTGCTAACGTGCCTAACACCAGAGCTAACTTGGTTTACCATTTTAGACTTGAAAGATGCCTCCTTTTGCCTCCCTCTACATGAAGACAGCCAAAAATATTTGCATTAGAATGGGAAAACCCTAAAAGTGGGCACAGATCCCAGCTCACATGGATGGTGTTGCCTCAGGGATTTAAAACTCTCCTACCCTGTTTGGAGAACATGCAAAGATCTGGGATCCTGGGAGGCTCCCCAGAAGAAGGAAAGCTACTGCAGTACATGCAATGATCTCCTCATAGCCACCTAGATGAAAGAGGCATGTGCAGCCTGGACAGTAACCCTCCTAAACTTTCTAGGACTTGAGGGATACAGGATATCAAAGAAAAAGGCCCAGGCAGTGAAGTGAAAGGTAATTTATCTGGGTTATGAAATTAGTGTGGGACATCAGACTGTAGGGCAAGATTGCAAGGAAGAGATCTGCAAAACCCCAAAGCCTCAAACAGTGAAGGAACTGTGAAGATTCTTAGGAATGACAGGGTGGTGCCAATTATGGATTTATAATGATGGTGTACTTATGAAACCCCTGTACGTGCTCATTACAAATGGGAACAGAGAACTCCAGGGGACAAAAGAGGCCACTCGGGCCTTTCACCAGCTGAAGAATGCTCTAATGTCAGCTCTGGCTCTCAGACTCCCAGATGTGAGTAAACCATTCTTTCTGTTTTCCCATGAGAAGCAGGGAATTGCCCTGGGGATACTGGCCCAGGACCTGGGTCCATACCAGAGAGCAGTTGTTTGCTTCTCCAAACAACTGGACACAACAGCCAAGGGATGGCCGGGATGCCTCAGAGCCCTTGCAGCAGTGGTGCTGAATATTCAAAAGGCACACAAATTCACCCTGGGCCAGAAAATGACTCTGTTAGTGTCTCACACAGTGTCTGCAGTCCTGGAAGTAAAGGGTGGGCACTGGCTCTCCCCACAAAGGTTCCTGAAATACCAAGCCATCATGGTAGAACAAGACAATGTAGAGATAATTGTGACTAACATTATCAACCCAGCTTCTTTTCTTAGTGGAAATCAAGAAAAGTGCTTTTTTTACACCATGACTGCCTGGAGACTATCAAAGCCTCCTACTGCAGCTGCCCATATCTGAAGGACACCCCTTTGGATGACACCCAAACCTGGTTCACTGATGGAAGCAGCTACGTTGTCAGTGGAAAGTGACATGGTGGGTATGCAGTTACCACCTGCAAAGATGTAACAGAACCTGGAGCTTTGCCAGTAGATACCTCTGCACAAAAAGCTGAGATAATTGCTCTAATCCGCACCTTAGAGATCATGAAAGGAAAGAAAATAAATATTTATAGAGACTCAAGATATACATTTGGGATTGTACACACACATGGAGCCATCTGGAAAGAAAGGGGACTGTTAAACTCACAAGGGAAAAACATCAAACATGCACAGGAAATATTGCGGCTACTGAAAGCAGTTCAGCTACCTGGTAGCAATTATGGACATTAAGGCACACCAGAATGTGAGCTCAGAACTGGAGGAAGGAAATGAGCTGGCAGACAGAGAGGCAAAAGAAGCAGCAAAAGGTGAGATGTCGATTGAGGGAGCTTTAATTCCATAAGGACTGTTCTCCCTTGAAGGTAAGCCAGTATATACCAGAAGGGATAGAAAACTAATTAAGGATCAAGGAGGAACGTATAACCAAGAGGGATGGGCTGTTACTGCAGAAGGGACAATGGTCATCCCTTCTCACCTGTTATGGTCATTAGTAAGGTAAGAGCACCAGAAAACACACCAGGGAACAGATGCCCTGTATAGCTATCTAATTGAAAAGATTACTGCCAGAAATTTATACTCTATTATTGTTCAGATAGCCCAGCAGTCTGACATTTGGCTCCAGACCAAACCCAAGAATATCCCCAACCCAAAACTTGGTCAAATTGGAAAAGGCCATGGTCTTGGGCAACAGTGGCAAATTGACTTTTCAGAACTCCCAAAAAAGGGGGGTATCAATATTTGCTGGTGTTAACAGACACCTTTTCAGGGTGGCCAGAGGCTTTTCCCACCAGAACTGCCAAAGCCTGAGAGGTAACCAGGGTATTGTTACAAGAGATAATCCTACACTTCAGAGTTCCAGCCACAATACCTTCAGATGGAGGGCCACATTTTATTTCAAAAATAGTGCAACAAATCAGTTATCACTTGGGCATAGACTGGGAGCTCCATACTCCATACCATCCCCAGTCAAGTGGCCAAGTTGAAAAAATATATCATTTAATTAAGTTAGGATAAGAAGGTAATTTACCCTGGCCTCAGTCATTCCCACTGGCATTGCTGTGGATCCAAACCAAGCCTAGAGCCAAAGAAAATCTAAGTTCCTTTGAAATGATTTATGGGAGACCATAGGAGTGCAAAAGGGATTGTCTACCCAAGTGGGGGAAGAGAGGCTGCCTGCCTATACAATAGCCTTAAGTAAGCAACTCAGAGAAATTGAGAAAAATGTGGCTGGAACTCGGGGCAGAGGGCTGGATGGACCAGTGCATGACATACAGCCTGGAGATTATGTGTATGTTAAGTCCCTTACAGAAAAACTTTGTAGTCACAGTGGGAAGGACCTTTCAGGTGCTTCTCATCACCTTCATTGCAGTTAAGATCAAGGAGCAGAGTGCCTGGATTCACCATTCTTGAGTGAAAAAGGCTCCAGAAGCCCCTTGGAAAGTAACACTGAGTCACAATGAAATGAAATTAAAACTTAGTTGAGCAAAATGAGTACATTGTGGTTGGGAATATTCAGTAATTTAGCTTGCAGAAATCTAGTCAATAGAAGAGTTTTGTTTGTTTTGCTTGTAGTCATAAGCATAATCCAAGAATTGGAAAGCACCTCTAGCCAGAATAATGCTGAATGGCCTTGGTCCCAAGCTTTCATTCAGTACACTGGATCCATGGGAAAGTGTTCTGATAGAAAAGATTTAAACCTATCAACTGTGGTCATGCACAAAAACCGGGTATATGAAAAGCAGGAATGGCAAAAGCAAAGGTCGTGGTCCCTTCAAGGGACTATAGGAGAAGCAATCAGAATAGGGTCCCAAATGATTAGTGGGACTCAGCATGAGAACACAATTCAAATTAGTGTTTCAACTTCTCCTACAGACAAGCACCTGGAGATTTGTAATGGTCTAAGTAAATTAGATTGTTGGTATGATTTTACGTTAGTACAGACTGTGGATGTGGCCTTTGGAGCCATGACACTACTGGGCTCTCATTTAAATTTAAATTAAAGGCCATGCCTATTACAACAATTGAATCTACTGTAACCTGTGTTAGTACCCAAGCCCAGACCACACCACCTAAGATTGAATCTAAAATTTATGAAGTTGGCCCCAATGTAATAAGGAACACGGGCCAACAACCACTGTTATTTAACCCCGAGTGGTCTCTCAAGTGTGTTGAATGACTAATGCAAACTAATATCTCTGAAATTCAGCCAGCCTGCTCCTCTTTCCTAAAGACATCCTTTGAGGGCTGGGCAACATGGTTACAAAAGCAAGTACAATTCAGGGGCAGAATGCAAAGAGATTTAACTGGAATATTAGGAGCAGGATTGAGAGTCTCAAATGGAATTGATTCAGAAATATTAATGAATAAGTTGGGCACTGCAACAAGTGATTTGACAAAGTTAAAACAGCCCCTACAGTCATCTTTACTGGCATTAGGAACTAGTCAATGGCAGGTTTTAAAAGTGTTACCTTTGTGACTCTGAGGGACCCCATGGAACCAAGGGAACATGGAAGAGCTCTGGCTGGCCTGGCCTCCCAGGGGCTGCCTGAGAGGTTCAGCTGACCTTGGCACAGCTGGGGCTGCTTCTCCTCTGCCTGTGGAGCTCTGGGGCTCTGTGCTTTCCTTCCTATAGAACAGAGCTGTCCTTCTCCTCCAGGTCCCATGGGCAGAACTGGGATTTGGCCTCCAAAATTCCATATATCCAAGGATTGTACTCAGATGAAACCTGCCAGGAAAGATAGATCTGCCTGGCTTGACCTCCCAGGGACCAGCTCTCATTTGCCTTCAAAACACTGGGCCTTTGTGCTTTTCTTCCTATGGAATTAAACACATTTTATGTCCAGATGCCCATGGCCAATATTATGACTCGATTTCCAAAATTCTGTATATCCAAGGATTGTTCCAAGACACAAGATGCTATGAGAGATGTCTGGCTGCCCTCACTTACCATGGCCACCTCTCATCTTCCAAAACACTTGGACTTTCTGCTTTTCTTTCATATGGAAAAACCCATCCATTTTGACATGGTGTCCATGGCCAAAATTGGGATTCCTCCTCCCAAATTCCATATATCCAAGGATTGCTCCCAGACAAAAGCTGCCATTCCGTCAAGACTGGCTGGCTCTACCTCCTGAGGGCCAGCTCTCACCTGCCTTCCAAACACTGGGGCTCCATGCTTTCCTTTTTATGGAAAAGCCTCGTCCTGCTTGTCCAGGCACAAATTGGCCAAAATTGACATTCCACATTCAAAATTCTCTATATCCAAGTGTTACTCCCAGACAAACCTGCCAGGACAGACAGATGTGGCTGGCCTTGGTCTCTGGTGCTTGTGTCTCATCCTCCTCTGAACCACTGGGCCTCGGTGCTTCCCTTCCCATGGAGACCATTGTGACTCTGCGTGGGCTCATGGAAGCCAGGGGCCATTGTGACACTGCAGGGCTTGTGGAACCAAGGGGACCATAGGGATCCTGTGGTGTTCCATGGAACCAAGGGGACACTGTGGCACTGCTGAGCCCCAAGGAACCACGAGGCCTTTGTGACATGGCACGGCCCCATGGAACCAAGGGAACATGGAACAGCTCTGGCTGGCATGGGTTCCTGGGGGCTTCCTGAGAGGTTCAGATGACCTGGGCATGGTGAGAGCTTCTCCTCCAATGGACCTGGAGCAATGGGGCTCTGTGCTTTCCTTCCCATGGAACAAAACTGTCCTTCACTTCCAGGCACAAATGGCCAAAACTGGGATCCCTCCTCCAACATTCTGTATATCCAAGGATTGTTCCCATATGAAACTTGCCAGGACAGACAGCTTTGGCTGGCCTTGGCCTCTTGGGGACTACCTCTCATCTGCCTTTGAAACACTTTGGGGCTGTGCTTTTCTTCCCATAGAAAAAAAATCATTCAAGTCCAGGCATCCAAGGCCAAAATTGGGAATTCATCTCCAAAATTCTATCGATCTAACTATAGCTCCGAGACAAAATCTGCCTGGACTGACAAGTCTAACTTCCCTTGGCTTCCTGAGGGCCACTCTCAGCTGCATTGAAACACAGGGGCTGTGCTTTCCTTCCTATGGAAAAGAACTATCCTTCACTTCCAGGTACCCATGGTAAAAATTAGAATTTGGCCTCAAAAATTCCATCTATTGAAGGATTGCTCCCAGACAAATGCAGCCAAGACAAACAGGTCTGGCTGACCTTGGCATCTGGTGAACGCCTTTCCTCTTTTAATTTTGGGATTCTGTGGTTTCCTTCCCACAAAAAAGAACCTCTTGTCCAGGTGCCCATGGACTCAAGCACTTGACCACTGTATAGGGACAAAAAAGCTAAGTGGAGTGGAAACTGAGGACAGTAGAGGAGAGCCCTGGGAGGGATTGAAGATCAGTTTCAGAGATGGTGGATCCTTTTGACATAGAGGAAAAGAGCCACAGAAAGAAAGAATTAATGTCAAGTGCAGCTAGGGTGGTCCAGAGTTGAAACAAGGAGAAAGGAATTTCTCTCCCAGGGCAGGGCTGGGGTGCAGCACATCCCCCAGAAGGAGTCTGGAGCAGCCCAAGGCTCTGTGTGTCCAGGCAGAGGCAGGCAGGAGGCAGAGCTGTCAGCAAAGGAAGGGGCCAGCGAGGTGGGGCAGCCGGGGGATGACGACAGCCTGCAGGGACAGAGGCGCAGGGCATGGACACCGTAGGACAGCCTGGGCTGCAGAGGGCACAGGGATGGGCAGCAGCTGAAAGGCCCTGACACAGCCAACTCCTGCAGCACTTGGGCCATGCAGGCTGGCCCTGGGCCTGAGGCCAGCAGGGGACAAGTGAGCCTTGCTGTGCTGGGGCCTCATTGCCTCCTTGTCCCTGCTCAGCAGCCTGGCAGGGGCCGCCCCATGGTGCTGCCCTTGGCATTGCACATGGCCAGAGCCCAGTGGCCCGGGAAGAGCCCTGAGCAATGAGGGAGGGACAGGATCTGCCTTGCCAGGGGCTGGGGCTCAGCCCTTGGCCCTTGGCATTCCTGAAACACATCCAGGTTTGTTCAGCATCAGAGACACCTTTCCCTTGTTTGTCCCCACCTGTCATCAGTGCCTCCAGTGTTCTGCTCTAACTGGAACCTGGGGACATTTTCTCAGTCATATCCCTCAGTGGAATCCATTAAAACCTCAATAAACTTAGGAGTTTGAATATGACTGAATTCTTGAGAAGTTTTCCTTCAGCTCGCTCTCAGGGACTGATGTCCAGGGACTCAGGACTGTTGAAAAATCCCAGCTCTACAGAGACGGGGCAACTGAGAGGCACTTTTTAAAAAAGATTTTTTTCCATTATCAGTCTCCTTGAAGTGTGAAACATAAGAGAATAAAACTCCATGCTATGCCATCAAAACCCAAGTGTTTTCTTGGTTACAAGACCTTAGAAATGCTTTTCAGCCTATTAGCTTTTGCCATGCAATGGTGGAAATAATTCTAACATCAATCACCTAGTATTCTACCCCATGTGCTCTTGCCACAATGCATCTTTCATGTTCTAATTCTCCAAAATATCTGATCTTTTTGCAAGGCCATTGTTTGAAACTTGTTTCTAGTTCAATCTGTCTCTCAGCAATGTCTTCTCTATTCCAGGGCCATTCTGAGTCAGCACACCTTATCTCAGAGTTTGCATGCACATGTACAAGACAGTGTGAGCTTTCAGTCAGGCTTTGAGAATCCTTTACAAATCCATTTCTCACAAATATCAATCACAGAATTCTGCAATCATCTCAGACAACAGTAATAAAATACATCTTTGAAAATAGGAATGGATATTTCTAAGAAGGCCTTTGTCATATTTCTCCATAACTTGGTTTGAAAACCTTCCAAATGAACTGCACCAGACCAGAAGGAAATCAAGTTAGAATTGTATCTTGCTGGAAAACCTCTGAAGAATTCAGTCATAATCGAACTCCAAAGTTTCTGATACCATTTATGGGTCCCACTGAGGGACACAACTGAGAAAGTGTCCCCAGGTTCCAGTGAGAGCAGGAAATTGGAGGCAGAGATGACAGGTGGTGTGGGAAATGAAGGCATGGAGAGCTCTCAGGGCCTTGTGCATACAGGCTCAGAGATTGAGATGGATCCAAGGTTTGACCCAAGACCTTGGAGAAATCTTGGACAATCAGAGCATTCAAAGTACAATAGATATAAAACAGGAATATAAGTTTTTAGTTTAAGTAGAAATATGTTTTAAGCAAACAGAAATATGCATTATGTAAGGAAAGCAGTATGTTAAGTAAAATAGTAAAAGATTTTAAAGCTTAGCAATTGTCCTAGGGTGATGTTATGGTGTTTGTATCTCCAATCGTGTGTCCTGATTATGTTTGGTATTATGTCCTGTGCTTCCAGGACTGACTCTGAGAGTGAAGCTTTGTTTTGTCTTGTTATCAGCCGGCTCACCTCCCCCATGGTCTATGTTTAGGAGAGGTTTTAGCTTGGCTTGCTTGCTTGCTTGCCTGCTTCCTTGCTTGCTTGCTTGCTCGCTTCTGCCTCTTTTTCTTTCCTTCGCTTTGCCCTTGCTTTTTTTTCTTATTAGTTAGTTCAGCTAGGCAGTCCAACCTTTTCCCTGGACTGTTTTCTCTTCCACCCCGTCCCCTCCCTCTCCTGGATACCATCTGAACCTGTTCCGGACGGGGACCTGGGAAACCCCAAGAAACACCGGGAGTCTACACTCTGTCACCTGCAGCAGTCATCCCCAGCGCCAGAGACTGATAACTGAGCGACCACTCGCCAGAGAGACTGAGTTTGTCATCCCTTCAGAACGGTGAAAGAGTTTTTTTGTCAGCTGGTGTTGTCTTTTTCCCTGTGCTGGGGAGTGTCTTGCTTGTTAAATAAACAGGTTTTTTCTCCCACTCTTCTCCGAGGAAATTCTTCCCGAACACGGTGTGGGGGGGGGGGGGGGGGGGGGAGGAGTCGTGGGGTTTGCTGTCTGGGGGCTCCTTCTGGAGGTTTTCCCCCAAATTTGCCCAAACCCAGGACAATCTATCACAAGGGACCTTTCGTTCCTCGAGGTTCCATACTCTCAGCAATGGTCTCTGTAGTTCCAGAGTGTCACAATGGACTCTTGGTTCCATGTGGCCCCACAGTGTCACCGTGGTCTCCTTGGTTCCACAAGGCCGTGCAGTGTCACAATGGCTCACAGGTTCCATGAGGCCCCACAATGTCACAGTGGCCCCTTGGTGCCATGAGTTTCCCCAGTGTCACAATGGTTCCTTGGCTCCACGTGGCCCAGGTGTCTCACAATGGACTCTTGGTTCCGTGGGGCCCCGCAGTGTCACAGGGGTTTCCTTTTCCCTGTGGCACCCAGCAGCAAACCCCACTGCCAGGCCCAAATGCCTGGGAAGAAGGAGAAGGGGACATTTGGAGTGATGGTTTTTGTCTCCCCAGGGCACAGTGACGTGGGCTGGGGCCCTGCTGTCCTGGAGATGGCTGAACACCGGCCTGCCCATGGAAGGGCTGAGAGACAACAACCTCTGTGCATGGAACTGCAACAGCAGAGAGCTCAGGCTGAAGGCTGGGTTTAACAGACTGTCACCAGCACAGGAACCATCAATGTGAGAGGAAAGATGTGTGCTCATGTCTTTCCAAATCATTTGGTGGGTGCAGGGATGGGTGTTAAGGTCTTTGAAATGGGTTGTAACATTTCTACTGACTTTGGGCAGCAGGTTTGTTACCGGGTCCAGCCAGCTTGGCTCCTGACACAGACAAGGCTCTGCACAAGGCTGAACTCCTGAACTTTGGGGGGAAATGCCAGGTTCAAGGGGGGATATGGGGCAGGATGTTCAGGAGGCTTTACCTTCCAAGTGCCTCGGCCAGTGGGGAAAGGAAGAGGGCAACGTGCAGCCGGGAGTTCAGGATAAAAGGAGGCTGCGCCCTCTGAAACCTGGAGAGACAAAAACCCCAGGGGATTGTGCCCTGGTGAACTCTCTCCCTTTATTCAAATAAAGTTGAAGGACTGCTCTGTCTCCTTTTTGGACATAAACCTCTGGTGTTTGTGGATTCTCCTGGCAGTGACAACAGGGAATCTCATGGAACCAAGTGTCCACAGTTTCAGGGCTCAGCCTCACAGAGCGCTGGAGACCATTGTGTCACAATGGGAACACACGGAACAAAGGCTCCCCAGTGACACTGCAGGGCCTCATGGAATGCAGGAGATCATCCTGATGGAATGGAAACTCATGGAACCAGCCCTGCACCGGCAGCGGGAGGAGAAACTGAGGCAGTACTGGGAGGCCACGGACGCCTTCCTGGGGGTACTGGTTTGTACTGGAAGGGGACTGGGGGGATTGGGAGGAACTGGGATGGGATTCAAGGGTTAAGAAGAGGGAGAACTCTGGGTTGAAGGGTGATTTTTGTAGTGGCTTATACTGGTTTGTACTGGTTTATACTGGTTTTTAGCTGTTTTGGGACTAGTGTGTACTGGGAGGGATTGAGATGGACTGGGACAAAGTGGGAGGGGATTGGGGGGACTGGGAGGTCACTGATTTATACAGGTTTATACTGGGAGGTCACTGGGAGGTCACTGGGCTTTACTGGTTTATATTGGAGAGTCACTGGTTTGAACTGGGGGATTAATGGGAGGGAACTGGTTTGAACTGGCAGTTACTGGTTCGAACTGGGAGGGTGACTGGGCCATACTGGGAGGTCAGTGGGAGTTACTGGGATGAACTGAGAAGTCTATGGGAGGGTTATCGGGATATACTGGGATGGATTGGGAAGGGGTTGGGAGGGCACTGGGATTTACTGGGCCTATACTGGTTCATATTGGTTTATACTGGTTTGAATTGGGAGTTTCCTGACCAGCAGGGGGCACCTCATGCCCAGGTGTTATCTCTTATTGGAACTGGAAGTTACTGGGAAGAAACTGGGATTTACTGATTTATACTGGTTCATACTGGTCTATACTGGTTCATACTGGTTTATACTGGGATTCACTTGGCTAGCAGGGGGCGCTGCCCACCCAGGTGCTGTCCCTCACAGGGTCAGTCCTGGTGGCCAATCCCGACGTGGTCACCTGCTTGAGCCTGCAGAGACGAGCACTGGGAGCACTGGGAGGGGACTGGTGTGTACTGGTTTATACTGGTTTGTACTGGTTTATACTGGTTTGACTGGGAGGGGCCGGAAGGGCACTGGTTGGGACTGGAGGGCACTGGGAGGGGTCTAGATGGGGTAAAAAAGGGTTAAAAGGGAGTCTGTGGTTACTGGTTTATACTTGTTTATAACTGTTTATACTGGTTTATACTGGGAGGGCACTGGGAAGGGTTAAAGAGGGACTGGGAGGGAGTGGGAGAGCCCTGACTGGTCTGTTCTGGCCCATACTGGTCTGTACTGGTTTTTACTGCTTTATGCGGGGCTATTCTGGTCTATACTGGTTTGCCTTATACTGATTTTTATTGATTTATACTGGTTTTTACTGGTTGTTCTTGGTTTTAATGGTTTTGCTGGTTTGTACTGGTTCATACTGGTTTATGTTGGGCTACACTGGCCTATACTGGTTTGCCTTATTTTTCACTGGTTTATGCTGGTTTTCACTGCTTTGTACTGGTTTTTACCACTTATACTGGTTTGTACTGGTCAATACTGCTTTTTACTGGTCCATATTGTTTTTTACTGGTCTCTACTGCTTTGCATTACACTGGTTTTTACTGGTTTTCACTACTTATACCGGTTTGTAGCAGTCAACACTGGTTTATACTGGTAGCACTGGTCTGTAATGGCCTATAATAGTCTATACTGGTTTGCCTTACACTGATTTTTACTGTTTTTCACTGTTTTTTATAACTTATACTGGTCCATTCTGGTCTGTACTGGTTTATACTGGTTTATACAGGTTTCAGGGTGCCGTTGGAGCTTTTGTTCATGGAGCAGTGCCTGGGGGTGAATCCCAAATCCTATGGGGAGGGGCTGGGTGCTGGGCTGCACCATGGTGCCCCCTGCTGGCCAGGAGGACCTGGTGCTGTGTGAGCGCCTCTTGGCGGCTGATCCCCACAACTGTGAGTGGTTTGTACTGGATTGTATTGGTTTGTACTGGTTTGGGCTGGGATGGGGTCCAGGACGTGCTGGGACAGGGCTGGGGTCACTGGGTTGTACTGGATTAAACTGGGAGAGGGTGTGTGAGCATCCCCTGCTGGCCAGGAGTACCTGGCACTGTGTGTACTGGTTGTACTGGTTTACATTTGATCATACTGGGATGGGATGCTGGGGGTTACTGGCTTGAACTGGGAGAAGGAATGGGGGTGTGTAAGCGCCCCCTGCTGGCCAGGAGGACCTGGTGTCCAACTGTGAGTTATACTGGGTTGCACTGGCTTATACTGGGATAGGGTGCTGAGGGTGCTTGGAATTACTGGGGTTACTGGGTTGAACTGTTTTTTACTGGGATTGGGTGCTGGGGGTTGCTGGGTTGCACTGGGTTATACTGGGATGTTGTCACGATCCACTGTTAATACAGGGCGGGGGTCGTGATGGTTCGTTTGATCTCAGAGGTGCAAAAAGGCAAACAGTGGGGGACAAAATCAGTTTATTCACAGCAAAGCATTTTTATTGAATGCCAACAACTCAGTTGCAATAGAGGGGAAGATACAGGAAACAAAGCATAGAGAGAAAAAGAGGGGGATGGGAAAAGAGCTACCAACAGACGAGACGGGCGTCCTCACGGGCCAGCCAAGAGATGAGTCTTCATCCGTGGGGAGATCTCAGGAGTCTTCCCCAGAGGGCCACTCTTTTATAGTCCTTCTCCAAAGCAAGTGGCCTCTGGCCAAGGAGTAGGGAGATTGATGGACCATTGTGAGGGTTGCTGCAATAAACAGGTGTACAGAACCTGCTGCTCCAGCTAGTGCCTGCTCGAGAGCAGTGTACCATGGAGCACAGCGAGCACCTGCACACAGTCCCTTGGCAAGCATCCACCTTGACCAGGCCACAATTGGGTGGGGGGCCTCGGGGTCTTCTTGCAATGGTCGTGAGGCAAATGAGGGAAACTCCGGACCGACTTCTACAGATGTGATCCTGGGGGTCACTGGTTTATACTGGGTTATACTGGTTTAGATTGGGATGTGGTCCTGGGGATCAACCAGTATAATCCTGGGAGCACTGAGACTGCACTGGGAGCCTCGAGATTGCACTGAGACTGGGTTTGTGTGCATGAGGCATTACTGGTTTATACTGGTGCCCTCCCAGTATAAACCTGGGAGCCCCCAGACCACACTGAGAGCCTCTAGATCACACTGAGAGCAGGTGCATTTACCCTTACTGGTTTATTCTGGGAGCTGCTGCCACAGGCCTCAGGAGCTCGAGGGTGGCTCCCAGTGCTTACTGGTTTATACTGGTGCCCTCCCAGTCCAGGCCTGGGAACACGGTGGGAGCTGGCAGCCAGGCAGGACCCCGAGGCCAAGCTGACCTTTGCCAGAGCCCTGCTGAGCTGTGCCATCTCCAACTTCTCCATCTGGCACCACCGTCTGCTGGTGCCTGCCAGGAGCTCTGGGAAGGGCGAGGCTGGGATGCTGCCCCCTGAAAGGCTGAAGGAAGGTGAGGGATTCACAGGAAAAATTCCCACCATTTCATGGCATTCCCAAAATTTTCCAGTCCCTCCTTGCCTAAAGTGGAAGGTGATGGCTCTGCTGGGTTGAATTGCTAGACCTGGTGTCCCTAAATCCCCATTGATTGCAGTGTGTAAACCCGATGTGTCAAAATTCTTGGTGCTAAAAATCCCACTTTTAGACTCAGAATTCCCACACTTTGGGCTGAAAACTGAGATTTTTCGGCTTATCTGGAGGCAACAGCTCCACCCCAGGTCACAGGTATTGGATCAGGGATTCCGGATTGGTTTCCAGGAATTCATCCAAGACTTCCAGAGTGTCAGCACTGCAATCCTTAAGCAGAAATTCCCAGAATTCAGCCCAATATTTCCCTCAAATTTACCCAAATTTCTCCATTTTAGCCCCAAATTTCTGCAAAATGCCCATTGACTTTAATGGATAGACTTGCTGTTCCAAAACCCTTTTTCACTTCAATAGGGTAGACCTGGTGTCCCTCAATCCCTGTTGCATTTATTTGGCTAGACCTGGTGTCCCTAAAAATCTCCATGGATTTTAAAGACTTCCAAGAAAACCTCAGTTCATTGTAATGTGTAGACCTGATGTCCAAAAAGTTTTGGGTTAAAAGTGCCAATTTCAGGGCTGAAAATTCCCAATTTTTGGTGGGAAAAAGCCTAAAATTTTGTTTCATTTCCCCCTGGCCTGGTTTAGTACAAATCGTGGAGGAAACCTCTGAATGAGGTCCGTCTAGGAAAAAGGAAAAAAATTGGAGACAAGTGGAAAAAAAGAAAACTGTTTATTCAACAGGCAACACACCTCCCAGCACAACAATGAACAATATCAAACAGCAAAACCTCTCGCAGTTCCGAGGAGATGGCAGATTTAGAAGAGTTCTTTCCGTGGCTGCCCAGCTCACTCAGTCTGTTCTCAGTCCCTCCTGTGCTGGGGAATGCCCAGGCCAGGCCTGGTGGGCCACAGGTGTGAGCTCCCAGTGCTCCTCTGGGTTTTCAGTCCAGAGCAGGTTCAAACACTTCCAGGAAAAAAATAAAAATAAAAAAAAAAAAAAAAAAAAACAACATAACAAAGAATCCAGGGAGTTTCTCTCCCTCAGCTAGCCAAAAAACTAACCAAGAGCAAAGGAGAGCTCTCTCTCTCCCTGTCCACTGCAGATAACACAGTCTGTGAGCAGGAATGTGGGGGAGCCCGTGCAGTCTCTGATAACAAACTCTGCACTTCTTCTTCCCCCCCCCCCTTCACTCCTGGAACCAGTCTTAAAGTTGCAGAATTTAATATTCAACACTAACAGAACAGACGATTTGGGGATACAGGCATCATACAGTCACCCCAAGACAGATGGATGGATGATGATGATGGGTGATGGAAGATGGATGAACAATGGATGATGGATGGACAATGGAATGGCAGTGGATGGACAGTGGATGGATGGATGGATGGATGGATGGATGGATGGATGGATGGATGGATGATGGGTTTGGGGCAGTTTATCAGTGGTTTTGAGGATCAGATCAGTCATTTGATGGTTGGATGATGCAATGGATGGAGAAGTAAAAGATGCAGTTGAACCAAAAGTTTCATGGAAAGACACATGATTGAAGGAATGGATGGATATGGATTGGATGGATGAGTGGATGGATGGATGATGGATGGATGGATGGATGGATGGATGGATGGATGGATGGATGGATGTAAGTGACGGATGACGGATGGATGGGTGATTGGGTGGATGATAGATGGACTTGTTGATGGACAAGCAGTTGCCCAGGCCCATCACTATTCCCTCTCCATCACAGCTGCAGCCATGCCAGAGGAGCTGCCCTGGCCCTCAGAAGACCCCAAAACAGAGCCCACCCCCCATCTGAGGCCGCTCGGGCACAGCCGGTGCTGGAGGAGCTGAGGGTCTCCAGCATCACCCCAGGCTCTCTGGGGCTGCAGTGGAGCGTCCCCAAGGGCTCCTTTGACTCCTTTGTGCTGCAGTACCGGGATGCCCAGGGCCAGCCCCAGGCCCTGCCCATCGATGGCGAGTCCCGCTCGGTGACGGTGCCGGGGCTGTCCCCGTCCCGCCGGTACCGCTTCCACCTCTATGGGCTGAGGGGAGGCAAAAGGAGCGATCACGTCTCCAGTGAGGCCACCACTGGTGAGGGGCTGCGGGGATTCCCCCAGGACCCCTCTGGGAATGGAGCTGGAGTGGGGACAGGGCTGGGAGTGGGGCCCAGGGGCAGCTCGGAGGGCACTGAGGACTTGGGGATTCAGGGGAAAGTGAGAGCAGGGATTGGAGGGGAGTGGAGATTTGGGGGAGTGTAACTCCTGGAGGGACTCTGATCACCTGGGGACTGGGAGGAACTGGGATAAGCTAAGGGGGACAGGTTGGAAATGGGGTCTGGGGTCATGTGGGGCCTGGCTGAAACTGCGTGGAACTGGGGCAAACTGGGGCAAACTGGGGTGGAGCTGAGGACTGGCAAAGACTGGGGGAAACTGGGCACTGGGGAGGATTTGGGGGGTACTGGGGGTGAACTGGGAGGGACTTCGGGAAACTGGAGGAATATGAGGGATTCGTTATTGGGGTGACTGGGAACAGTTTTGGGGGGATTGGGACAGCTCAGGGACCAGGGAGAACAGTGGGATTAGAGGGGAACTGGGAGCAAGTGGGGCTGAGGGTACTTAGGAGAACTGGGCAAAACTGGGAGCTGGGGGTAGCCAGAGGACTGGGGGAAACTGGAGATTAGGGGCAATGTAGCACTGGGAGCAACTGGCAGGAGAACTGGGGGAACTGGAGGAATTGGGGACAACTTGGGACAACTGGGGGGTTTGGGAAACTGGGGGAACTGGGCCTGTGAGGAACTGGAGGGAACTGGGGACTGGGGGAACTGGAGGAACTGGGGATAACTGGGAGGTTTGGAGAACTGGGGGAAACAGGAGACTGGGGTGAACTGATGGCAACTCAGGGCTCTGAGGCCTGGGGGTAACTGGGAGGAACTGGAGGGAACTGGGGACTGAAGGGACTGGTGGAGATCGAGGTGAACTGGGAATGGGGAGGAAATTGGAGAATGAGGGGAAACTGAGTCAGGGGTTGAATTGGGGTGGAGTTGGGGACTGGAGAGGACTGGGGGAAACTGGGAAGAACTCGGGGGACTGGGAGGTCCTAGAGGAAACAGGTCTGGCAGGCATTGGGAGAAACTGGGGGCTGAGGGTGACTGGGGGGGTCTTTGGGGGAAAATTTGGGGGAGTTGGGCCATGTCCATCGGGCACGGTGTGAGGGCAGGGCTGGGGGCCCATGGGAGGGTTTGGGGTGTGGGGGTGGGGGGTTTGGGGTGACCACAGTGGTTTTTGGGGTATCAGAAGGGGATTTGGGGCTGCTGTAGATGTCAGCAGTGTGTCCTTCCCCAGGTGGCCCAGGGACCCTGTGGGTGGGCTCGCTGTGACCCCCGCAGTGCCCGGCTGCACTGGGGACCCCCCCCCGCGCCCCCCCCGATGGCTACGAGCTGGAGTACGGCCCCCCCGGGGGGCCCCAGCAGGTAACGACCCCCCAAAAGGAACCTAAAACCCCCCGGGTGTCCCCCAATATCTGCTTGGGACCCCAGTAACACCTCGCGGTATCCCATTACCCTCCTTTGGTAATGGCACCCCAATATCTCCTTGAGGGACCCCAGTGACCCTCTGGAACCCCAATACAGCTCTGGGGGACCCCAATACCCCCCTGGGAACCCCAATAACACCTCGGGGTATCCCATTACCCTCCTTTGGTAATGGCACCCCAATACAGCTTTGGGGGACCCCAATAATCCCTTTGAGACCCCAATACCCCCCCTGGGGACCCCGCTGTCCCCATTCGGGTACCCCAAAACCCCCCGTGCCCCCCCAGACCCTGTGGCTGCCCCCCGAGGCGACATCGCAGCAGCTCTGGGGGCTGGAGCCCGCGGGGCGCTATGGGGTGCGGCTGTGGGGCCGAGGGGGACACCCCAAAAGTGCCCCCCTGGAGGCCTCCTTTGACACTCGTGAGTGGGGGGAGATATGGGGGAGGGAGGGGCATCTGGACCCCCAAAAATGGGGGTAAGGTTATTTGGGGAAGTGGGGGTATTTAGGGGTTATTTAGGGGTTATTTGGGTTCTTTAGGGTTATTTGCGGTGGTTTTGGAGGTTTAATTGGGGATTATTTGGGGGTTATTTGGGGTTTAGGGAGTCATTTGGGGTTATTTGGGGCCCTTTTTTTGGGGGACTGTGTCCTTTGAGGGGGGACAGCTGTACCCCTGGGTGCTTTTTTGGGAGATCTGTGTCTTTTGGGGGGACAGCTCCACCCCTGGATCATCTTAGGGGGGTCTCAGATCCTGGGGGTGTCACCCAGACCCCCAAATTTCGTATGGAGGCATTGGGGTGTGCCTGTGTCATTTTGGGGAGGGGTCACCCCTGAATTCCCAGAAACTTTTTGGGGTGTCTGAGGTGACCCCAATGCTCCCCCCAGCCCCACTCCCGCACCCCCATCCCCGGGACTGCGCCGAGGAGCAGCGGAACGGGCCGGGACCCTCCCGGGACACCCTCATCTTCCTCGGGGGGGACCCGGCCCGGCCCCTCCGCGTCTTCTGTGACATGGACACGGACGGCGGCGGCTGCCTGGTGCGACTGGGAGCACTGGGAGCACTGGGAGCAATGCTGGGGGGTCCTACAGGGGTTTAGAGGAAGATTTATGGCGTTTTGGGGGAAAATAAGGGGGTTTGGGGGCAACTAGGGCGTCCTGAGGGGGTTTGGGGGCAATTGGGGGTCCTGCAGGGGGTGTTGGGGAGGTTGAGGGGTGCTGGGGGGAACTGAGAGGGAACTTTGGGATACTGGGAGGGGGTGGGGGGGCTCTACAGGGTTTATGGGGGGGAAATGAGGGGGTTTGGGGTAATTGGGGGGGTCCCGCAGGGGGTGTTGGAGGGCATTGGAGAGGTTGAGGGGTGCTGGAAAGGCACTGGGAGGGGACTGGGGGGGCACTGGGAGGGACTGGAGGGGTTCTCTAGGGTTTATGGGATGGAAATTGGGGTTTGGGGGATCAGAGGGGTTTTGGGGTTTTGGAGGGGGTGGGACTCGTACGCCCGCGGCTTCGGCAACGTCAGCGGCGAATTCTGGCTCGGCCGGGGGGGCCCTGGGGATTTTGGGGGGCCCTGGGGATTTTGGGGGGGACCTATAAAAATATCTGGGGCGACTGGGAGGCACTGCCAGGGTTTGGGGGAACTTTGAGGAGAGCCCTGGGGCGGCAGCAGGGGGTACTCGGTGGGACCCCAAAATTTGGGGGATCCCCAGGGGCCCGAGAGGGGAACTCGTAGGATCCAGGGAGGGTCCCCCCAAATATTCAGATCTGGTTTTGGGGTCCGGGAAGGATTTGGGGGGTCTCCAGGAGATCAGGGGACACTTCTGGGGTCCCCAAACATTCAGATCCGGTTTTGGGGTCCGGGAAGGATTTGGGGGGTCTCCAGGAGTTCACTTTTAGGGTCTCCAGGAGTTTGGGGTCTCCCCCAAATATTCAGATCCGGTTTTGGGGTCCGGGAAGGATTTGGGGGGGGTCTCCAGGAGTTCACTTTTGGGGTCTCCAGGAGTTTGGGGGTCTCCCCCAAACATTCAGATCCGGTTTTGGGGTACGGGAAGGATTTGGGGGGTCTCCAGGAGTTCATGGGGCACTTTTGGGGTCCCCAGCACTTTGGGGGTCCCCAATATTTCAGGGAGAGCATTGGGGGGGGGGACGGGGGATCTCGAGGGGACCCCGCAGGAGTCCTGGGGGTACCGGAGGATTTTTGGGGTGCAGGGAACGAGGCGCTGCACGAGCCGACGGCCGCGACCCCCACGGAGCTGCGCGTGGAGCTGCGGGCCGGTCGCGACTCGGCCTTGGCGATCTATCGCGACTTGGCCGTGGGCAGCGCCCAGGAGCGGTACCGGCTCCGCGTGGGAGCGTTCAGCGGCACCGCCGGGGCCGGGGGGGGTTCCGGGGGGGTTTGGGGTGGAATTTTTGGGAGTCCTGATGGGATTTGGGATCCATGGGGGGTTTGGGGGTTCACTGGATGGCAGAGGACTGTGGGGTCGCTGGTGGGTTTTGGGGTCCCTGGGGGTCCCTGGTGGTTTTGGGGTTTCTGGTGGATTTGGGGGTGCCTGATAAGTTTCGGGGTCCTTGGGGTATTTTGGGGTTTCTGCTGAGTTTTGGTGGTTCCTGGTGGGTTTGGGGGTCCCTGGGTTGTTTTGGGAGTCCCTGGTGGGTTTGGGGGTCCCTGGGGTGTTGGGGAATTTTGTGAGGTCCTGCTGGGATTTGGGATCCTTGGGGGTTTTGGGGTTCACTGGCTGACAGAGGTCTGTGGGGTCCCTGGTGGGTTTTGAGAATCTCTGGTGGGTTTTGGGGTCCCTGGGGGTACTGGGGTTTCGGGTGGGTTTTGGTGGCTCCTGCTGAGTTTGGGGGTCCCTGACATGTCCCCCCACAGGAGATGCCCTCTCCTACCACTCGGGCAGCCCCTTCTCCACACAGGACCGGGACTCCCGGGACCCTCGGGACCCCTCGAGCCGCCCCCACCACCCCCCCCACCCCGCGGCCTCCGGGGGAGCCTGGTGGTACCGAAACTGCCACTGTGCCAACCTGAACGGGCTCTACGGGACCCCCGGGACCACCAGGTACCCACCTGGGCCGGGGGGGCACGGGGTGGGGGATTGGGCCGGTCTGTGGGAGATTTCGGGGGGTCTCGAGGGGATTTAAATGGGTATGTGGAGCTATGGGGGGGATTTGTGGGGTCGGGAGGAGATTTTGTGTGAGTCTGGAGGGGATTTTGGGGGATATGGCGGGGATCTGGGGGTCTTTGCAAGAGGCTTTGGGTATTTTAAGGGGGCTAGGGGAGGTCTAGGGTGGGCTATAGGACTATGGAGGGGTCTGGGGGTGTATGAGGGAATCTTTGGGAGGGTCCATGGGGTTCTCTGAGGGTCCATAGGGGTCTGTGGGAGTCCATAGGGTTCCATAGGGCCCTGTGGAAAAAGGGTCTGTGGGATCTATAGGGCCTGTGTGGTCCTGTAGGGCCTGTGGGGATCTCTGTGGTCTCTGGGGTGTCTATGGGGATCCCTAAGGGTCCATGAGTGCCCATAGGAATCTGGGGAGCGACTGTGGGGTCTCTATGGGGATTTATGGGGGTTTCTGGAACTCTCCAAGGGTTCTGACCCCCCAGCTCCCCCACAGGGCATCCACTGGTTCCCCTGGAAAGGCTTCAACGTCTCCATCCCCTTCACTGAGATGAAGCTGCGGCCACAGCGTGGCTGAGGGGGCTGGAGGGGGGTCCCAGAGTTTGGGGGGGTCCCCTGGGGGGGTCCCAGATGGGATTTGGGGAGGTTCAAAGGTGAAGCTTTTATGGGTGGGTAATAAAAGCTGATGGTGGCTCTCCTGTCCTGGGGTGAAGCAGCGTCAGGCTGAGGTCAAGGTCATCCCCAGGCTCAAGTGTGGCTCCAAATGGTCCTTGTGGTTCTGGTCCCAGCGTCACTTGGAGTGCTGGACCCCATCCCTCACCGGCCCTGGACATGCTGAGATGTTCCCAGCCTGGCCAACACGAACATTTCCCTGGCAAATGGGAACATTTTGCATCTCGAGGCTCAGCATGGCCTCGTTTGCCTCCCTGGAGATGCACACAGCGATCACAAGAGACAGAAAACCACGAGGCCACCCAGTGGCACAGAGCCCACGCTGAAAGGCTCCTGCCCTGGGATAAGAACGGGGAGAAACCTCGCCCTGATCACTGGCCAAACACACTCCATGGAGGAGAACGACCTGAAGTTATTGCCCAAAAAATCAGAGGACATTGAGAATTAAAATTACAAGCACCTTTGCCCCATCCTTTCTCCTTCCTGAGCTCTCCCTCCTCCCCACACGATGACCATTGTGTCTCCAGGGACACGAAAACGACACCAAAAATAGTTTTATTAAAAACAGAATGTTTAAATTGCAGTAGAAAATAGAGCACCAGAAGCCAAATCTGGACTTTAGATACAAAAGGACCCAGATGAACACGAGGCCCTGGCTCCTTTCCTTTCCCTGCCCACAAACCCATGCCTGGGGAGCTGACAGGAGCCCAGCACAGGCCCAGGGAGCCTTCCCAGGGGCTGCACATCCAAAGCCTTGGGAGCGCCTGGGTCACCCCAAACCTCACCTGTGCCACTGGCACCTGCAGCTCTGGGCACTCTCCAAAACGCTGCATCAGACACCGGGCCTGGAATGTCCCGGCTTTAACCACACACCTGCGGGAAGCACAAAACATTGCGGCTTTAGGGCCGGCCTGAGCAGAGCTCCGGGCTCAGAGCCCGGCCCGGGGACTCGATGGCACCGCGGGCAAAAGCTGCGCTGCCGGAGGGAGGGAGGGAGGGAGGGATGGCCGGGCCTCAGAGTAATTCTAGAGCTAAAGCGGTGAGAGACATCAGCTCGCCTCAGATAATACATGCCAGCGCTCATCCCGGGCCGGCCAGCGCCTCCTCCTCCTCCTCCTCCCCTTCCTTCCACAGCCCCGGCACCGGCACCTACACAGAGGATCCCCCCCGTTCCCCGCTATCCCCCCCGTTCCCCGCTATCCCCCCAATCCCCGCTATCCCCCCAATCCCCGCTATCCCCCCAATCCCCGCTATCCCCCCGTTCCCCGCTATCCCCCCAATCCCCGCTATCCCCCCCAATCCCCGATATCCCCCCCAATCCCCGCTATCCCCCCAATCCCCGCTATCCCCCCGTTCCCCGCTATCCCCCCCGTTCCCCGCTATCCCCCCAATCCCCGCTATCCCCCCCAATCCCCGCTATCCCCCCAATCCCCGCTATCCCCCCCAATCCCCGCTATCCCCCCCGTTCCCCGCTATCGCCCCGTTCCCCGTTATCCCCCCCAATCCCCGCTATCCCCCCAATCCCCGCTATCCCCCCAATCCCCGCTATCCCCCCGTTCCCCGCTATCCCCCCAATCCCCGCTATCCCCCCCGTTCCCCGCTATCCCCCCGTTCCCCGCTATCCCCCCAATCCCCGCTATCCCCCCGTTCCCCGCTATCCCCCCGTTCCCCGCTATCCCCCCAATCCCCGCTATCCCCCGTTCCCCGCTATCCCCCCGTTCTCCCGGTCCCGTCCCGCACCCCGCGGCCGCTCCCCAGGATCATCCGCCCGCGCTGCCCCGGGAGGAGGAGCCGCCGCCAGGATCCGCTCCCGGGCCGTGCCCGCCTTGCCCTGGATCCACCCTCATCTCCCCCGCCTCCATCCCCATCCCCCTCCACTCTCGGGGCATCCTTCTCCACCCCAGCCGGCTCCATCCCCTCTGCCTCCATCCTGGGACCATCGATAAAAGATCCGTGTTAATCACAAAAGCATTGGGGCTTGTATAAACCAGAATACTAAGCTCTGAACTGAAGCATGGACACTAGATAAAAGAAATGATATGATTAAATAGTTCTGTTTAAAATCACCTTGTTATATTATGCTATGTTATGTTTTCCAAGTAAGCTGCATGGACTACCAGCTTGCAATATCAGTCTTCCCGATAGCCCTTCCTGCCTTTGTTTGATCAGTGCTGCCAATCTCAAGGAGCAGACTTCCAGATTTCACTGGTGGTTATCTACAAGGACCAGACGGTTATCTGTGAGACTGACTGTCTCCGCAGAGTTTGTGAATTGGGATAAGGACGTTTATTCGACCACCACTGCTTACCTGGTGTTATGAATGATGTTCTATTTTTCCAATTTATCAAGCAACAAGATTAAATTTAATAGTAGATTTTTAAATAGTAACAAAATGAATACAATCAAAGTATTGGAGATGACAATTAAAGTATTGGAGATGAATACAATCAAAGAGCATATATTTGAGAATATACAAAATTTGGCAGTAAGTAATTCAGTATAATTGAGGTTCGTATAAAGCATAAGCAAAACTGACCGGGGGTACAGGGAGTGGCTCCCATTCCTCACGTACCAAAGCATCCAGGCTAACAATCCCACTTATATACTGTAGGCTACAGAAGTTCCTAGAAAACTCCTCCTACCTTCTATTCCTAAAATCTCCGTCACTGTGTGTACGGTGCATGCTCTACTAATGGGTTAGGGGGTCTCTCATCCCTTTGAGGGTCTTATTTCCGATGAAGGCTCATCGTCTTCATCAATGACCGAGGTGTGACCTGCAGGTAGCTCAGGTGCACTGTGTGACTGAGCAGATGTTTTCCATAACAAGACTTTAATTGAGTCCCATGCTTGGAATCATCCCATTTTGGCCCATTTCAAGGTCAAAATTTTCTATTTCTAGATGCTGCTTGTCAGACCTACGTCCTTCTACTATTCTTGTTTGACTTTCTTCCAACCTCTTTCTTCGACTCCCAACATCTGGAAGATGTCCTGTGTCCTGTCTCACCCATCTCCCCCCTCACTCTGTAACAATTGTCTTCTATTGATCTAAATACAATTTTGTTAATATAGTTACAATTTAATTAGCACGAATCACATTTATCACACTGGGAAGAACAGTGTTGGGAAGACTGGGGGACACTGAGGCATACTATGCATGACACTGGGGGGAACTGGAAGGGAATAGGAATGAACTCAAGTGTACAAGGAGGGCCTGGAGGGGCACTGGGGTTGTACTGGGCTGTCCTGGGGATGAACTGGGCTGTACTGGGAGGGACTGGAGGGGTTGAATGGGCTCCTCCCGCCTCTGCCCATTGTTGCCTGCAAACAATCAGCGCCGGAGATCGAGGCTTAGGGGTGCTGCCTGGTGTCAGCGCCATCTTTTCTTTTTGCCTATAACTCCCATCATGCCCCGCGGACCGATAGAACCCCATTGGAGCTGGGACTACAACGCCCGTCATGCCCCACGCCCCACAGAACCCCGGTATCCGTCCCCACATGTCCCTTAAGTGTCCCCCAAACCATCCAGGATTCTGAAGTGCCTCCACAGCACCCATTCTGGACCCCCTAAAAGCATCCCCAGATCCCCTGAATGCTCCCAACACCACAGATTCCCGTTACAGTCATTTATGGGAATTCATCTCCTCTCATCCCTGGCGGCTTCTGAGTTTCACATTACATAATCTGGCGCCTAAAACTCCTGCCCTTCCCTGCACACTAAAAAGCCCGGTTAGAGCTCCCCAGGTTCCCCCAGAGTGCTCCCGAACCGTTCACGTTCTCTCCTGAGGACCTCAAATCACGGCTCGGACGCAAGAGTGTCCCCGAAATGCCTTCCCGGGCCCCCAAACACTGAGCTACTTCCGGGACTACAGCTCCCATCATGCTCCGCGGTGCCCGTAGCATGGCATTGCAGTTGTGACGTCATCTCCGGTTATGCCCCAGGCCTCACCGAGACACTTGGGAGCTGCGCCTACAACTCCCATGGTGCTCCTCAGCTCCTTTGAACCGTGTTATACCTGTGCCTACAACTCCCATGAATCCCCGCGGCCCAGAGAGCCCCGTTAGAGCTTCCCAAGTGGCCGCCCCGATCCCGAAGTGTCCATCAGAATCCCTCAGTGCCGCATCGAATTCCCACCCGGCTCCCCCAGAGTGGCCCCTGTAAAAATAGGACTTATAAACATAAAGAGGGAGGAATCAATACCCAATAGTGGTCAATTGACAAATTAATTAATGATGGGAATAGTGTTACTTAGAACCAATGAACAAAATCTTTTTTGCTTGCTAAAAATGTATAGATTTTTTTACATAAATATAGAAGTAAGAAAAATATAGAACAATATTAGTATAAACAAAAAACTATTACTAAAATTTTATTAATAGGCACCTTTTAATTCCAAGTAAAAATTAATAATTTTTTATTTTAATGTTTTGACTCAGTCCCAGGTGGGCGATGTCTGACATGGTGACTGAAGGGGTGAGGAGCAGGTTGTCCAAACAGGATCAGGCTCACTCTTCTACACGCCCAGACCTCCTAAGGAGACATTCAGCATCAAGATCACCTGGCGAATGCTTCTATCACCTCTACAATGAACTGAAAAATGAAAAAATACTCAACTGAATAAAAACAAAAATCATGAGGTGCACTTCGAAATTTTCCTCCTTAACAGAACTCCAAACTGACTCCAAGCAGCTGCACAAGCCCTGCAGACTTGAAGACAATTGAAGGAAGACAAAGAGATCCTGAGAGCTTTCTGTATTTTAATCACCTCCACAGTGGATTTGGGGCTGAGTGCAGGACCCTCAGGCACTGAGAGAAGGTTGAAGAAGCTGCTCAAGGAGTCAGAAGCAAAACTCCAAGTCCCTTGGAGCATCAGTGGCCCCACTGAGGGCAGGGAGTGCCAAAGGCTCCCCAGGGACTGGTGAGAGCAGATCCTTGAGGGCAGGATTGCAGGAGCCCGAGGCTGTGAGCAGGGAACTGCAATGCTGAGCAAGGCCTGGGCTGGGTGGAGGAAGCAGAAAGGCCAAGGCCTGAGCCCAGGCCTGGCCCAGCAGGGCCTGTCCCTCACGGGGGGCTCGGGGCTGTTGCTGGGGCAGTGGGATGGCAGGGGCAGCAAGGACAAATGTCATCAAGCTGCCAGCCCTGGCAGCCTCCTGAGGGAGGGCCGAGGCAGAAGCAAAGTGCAGCCCCTGCCAGGAAAGTTCCTTCTGTGGGGCTGCAGAGGCCCTGCCCGAGCCCAGGGCACAAAGGCCTGGGTGCCTCTGGCCCTGCCAGCCCTGCCCAGCCCTCGGCCATCTCTCCTGCAGGCTGTGCCCCCTGTGCGTGCTGCTCCTGTGCCCTGGCCGGCTGCACACGCCCATCTCGCTGTCCCCCCCAGCATTTCTCAGCCCAGCATTGCTGTGCCCTCCCTGGGCTCCCTGCACCCAGCGCTGCCGGCTCCTGGCACACAGAGCCATGGCCTGGCCCAGCCTCACGCTGGGACACCTCGGGCACCAACATTCTGCCCTGGGAGGGACTTTTCTGTTTCCTCACCTCCGGGCTGAACCTTCCAGGCTGCACTTTGGGGAGGTTTCCTTCTCTTCCCACTCCCAAGGAAAGCTTTGTCTCCTGCTGTTCACAAAGAGAGAAGGGCTGGTGGGAGATGTGGTGGTCAGAGGCTGTTTGGGCTACAGTGGCCATAAAATTATTGAGTTTTTAAATATTCTGTGAAAGGAGGAGGGGCCTCAACAAAACTTCTACACTTGAGTCACAGCAGATTTCAGTTTATTCAGGATGCAGATTTTGACAGCACTAAATCAGGTACTGATTTTCTTATGGGAAAGCGCATTTTCAAACAAAGGATTCCAGAAAGAATGGACACACTACAAGAAAGAAATCTTGAAGGCGCAGCCTGTCCATCTGTGCCAAAAAGTGATCAGTGATGTAGCAAGAAAACTGACTGGCTTGGCTGAGCATGGAGCTTTATCCAAGCACTCAGGGAAAAAAGAGGCTTTGGACAGAGAGGTAGACAACTCAGGAAGGGTTTAAAGATGTTGTTAGATCATGCCAAAGAGAGAATTAGAGAAGTAAAAAAAAATTAAGGGAAGTGAAACCTCAATTAGGACATAACCTTGCCACCTCTGCAGATGATAACAGAAATGAATTTATTAAAACATTAAAGGCAAAACGAGGGACAAGTAGAAAATCCATTCTTTTTTGGGTGGGATATTGTTGCCAAAGATGAAGAAAAGGCTGAGGTACTGTTAAGTACCTGCCTTCTTTGCCTCAGTTTTCAACAATAAGTCAGTCAGGTTGTCCTCAGGACAAGTGTTCTCCTGAGCTGGGAGATGGGGACAGGGAGCAGAACAGACCCCTGTAATCCAGGAGGAAGCAGCTGGGGACCTGCTGAGCCACTCAGATGCTCACAGGTGTCTCTGGGACCAGATGGGATCCATCCTAGGGGGATGAGGGAGCTGCTGGATGAGCTCCCCAAGCTGCTCTCCATCATTTCTCATCAGTGCTGGCTCAGCAGGAAGGTGCCAGAGCACTGGAGGTGCCAATGTGAGCCCATGCCCAAGAAGGGCTGGAAGGAGGATGTGGGGAACTGCAGGCCTGTCAGCCTGACCTGGGTGCCTGGTGAGGTGATGGAACAGATCACCTTGAGTGCCATCACAGGGCACCTCCAGGATGGCTGAGGGATCAGAGGCAGCCAGCGTGGATTTCAATATCTGCATTGATGATCTGGATGAGGGCATTGAGTGCAGCATCAGCAAATGTGCAGATGGCACCAAGCTGGGTGTGAGTGTGGATGTGCTGGAGGGCAGGAGGGCTCTGCAGAGGGACCTGGACAAGCTGGATCCATGGCCCAAATCCAACAAGGTGAGGTTTAACAAGTCCAATTGCTGGGTCCTGCACTTTGGCCACAACAACCCCTGCAGTGCTACAGGCTGGGGACAGAGTGGCTGGACAGTGGGCCGGCAGAAAAGGACCTGGGGGCACTGATGGACAGCAGGCTGGACATGAGCCAGCAGTGTGCCCAGGTGGCCAAGAAGGCCAATGGCTCCTGGCCTGGATCAGTAGTTGTGTGGCCAGCAGGAGCAGGGCAGTGATTCTTCCCCTGCACTCGGCACTGGTTGGGCAGCACCTCGAGTGCTGTGTCCAGTTCTGGGCCCCCAGTTTAGGAAGGACATGGAGGGGCTGGAGTGAGTCCAGAGAAGGACAAAAAGGCTGGTGAGGTGTCTGGAGCACAACACCTGTGAGCAGTGGTTTAGGGAGCTGGGGATGTTTATCCTGGAGAAGAGGAGGCTCAGGGAGACAAGGTGGTGTCAGGGCATAGGTTGGACTTCATGATCTTTCAGATCTTTTCCAGCTTTGCTGATTCTGTGATTCTCTGAAACCACCCTTGGAGCAGTTGCAGGATGAGCCCTGGGCGTCCTCTTCACAAGGTCCAGCAGCCCAGGTCCCTCAGCTTCTCCACACAGCCCCAAAGCCCATCCTGTCAGTCCTGCAGAGCCTCTCCAGCCCCTCCTCATTGCCCACAGCAGGGAGCCCCACACCCAGACACGGCAGCCCAGATGTGCCCCCCTGGCCTGTGGTGCCTCTGGCAAGGGAGCAGCACGAGGCACTGCAGGACCCTGCAGACAATTCCTGCAGCACTTGGAGGATGACCCTGCTTCCCCAAGGGATGATCACATAGTGCCAACTCAGGAACTGAAATGGGGAGTGAAGCCAGAGAGGAAAGGGCAAACAAGGATGGGCTGTTTGTAGGGGAGGGGATGGACAATAGGAAGAAATTTGGATTTGGAAAGAGTAAAGAAAGCAAAGGTGAGTCCAAGGAAATGCTCAGGGCAGTTTGGGGATGGCTGCCATTCAGCCGTGGCTCTGTGCAAAAATATTTACAGTGGGACAGGAAACTCACAGCTCATGGGAACAAACTTTCTGGCTGACTTCAGAGGCCACGACAAAGCTGAGTGGTTTCCCTGCCGTCCCCCAGCCCTTGCTGGCCCCAGGGGCTGATGGCATTTGTGCTCACTCAGCTCCATGTCCCCACAGCAGCACCATGGGGGTGCTGAGCCTGCTGTGTGCAATGCAAACAGGGGCTCCTGAGCCAGTGCTGCCGTGTGTGTGCCTGCAAGGATGCGGCTCCTGTGTGAGCTGGGGGAGAGGCCAGGGCTGCAGAGGGGGGATGTTGTTGGCAGGTGCATGAGGACGCTCTGGGACGCTGCCCTGGGGTGTCCAGTGCAGTGGGGATGGATCAGCCCCTGCTCTGCTGCTCCTTGCCAGGGTGTCCCCCTTGCAGGGAGCTTGCAGAGCACCAGCCATGCTGTTTGCCCCTCTTCTGCCCATGGCCAGCCTGGGGCTGCTCCCGGGGCTTTTCTGTGCTCAGCATTGGGCTGGCCAAGTGTTGTGGAGAGAGCCTGGCCAAGGAGCCTGGAGCCCCCAGGCCCTGGCCTGAGGCATCAGCGCTGCCCCAGCAGTGCCCATGGCCTGTCCCTGCTGCAGCCCCGGCACTGCCACCCCCAGGGCTGTGCCCAGCCCCGAGAGCACTCAGGCCCTGCAGCAACACGAGGGCCAGGAGGGCAGCGGGGCAGTGGCACGGGAGCAGCACTGGCAGCACCAAGTGCTGCTGCTGCTGGGCACAGCTGCTGTGCCAGCACTGATCTGCCCAAGCTCTGCACACAGACATTGCTGCTGCAGCTCCAGAGAAGGGAACAAAAGGGTGAGATCTGGACAAAACTTTGCAGGAAGAAAAAACCTTTAGTTCGTTTTAAGTTACCAGGAGTACAGCCCCTCATTGACACAGTCTCTGGCTCACAGAAAGGATGGAGAAAATCAAAATGAAATATGGCACCAGCAATGACATTTCTTTGTAGACAATATTGAAAAGCTAAAACAAAGGAAAGAAAAGAACAAACCAAAAAGCAAACCAACAAGAAGCAGAGGCAACTTCTATTACAAGTGATATATAGAAATTGGAAAGCAGTTTAATATTCCTGAAAACATCCAGTTATCATTCTCCACATTGCAGCCTTGAGCTCCTCGTTCCTCAGGCTGTAGATGAAAGGGTTCAGGGCTGGTGGCACCACTGAGTACAGAACTGACATTGCCAGATCCAGGGATGGGGAGGAGATGGAGAGGGGCTTCAGGTAGGCAAACAGGACAGTGCTTACCAACAGGGAGACCACAGCCAGGTGAGGGAGGCAGGTGGAAAAGGCTTTGTGCTGTCCCTGCTCAGAGGGGATCCTCAGCACAGCCCTGAATATCTGCACATAGGAGAAAACAATGAACACAAAACAACCAAATAACAAACATGCACTAACAGCAATGAGTCCAAGTTCCCTGAAATAGGATTTGGAGCAGGAGAGCTTGAGGATGGGTGGGATTTCACAGAAGAATGCCCCCAGGGCATTGCCATGGCACAGGGACAGGGAAAATGTATTGGCTGTGTGCAGCAGTGAATAGAGAAAGCCACTGGCCCAGGCAGCTGCTGCCATGTGGGCACAAGCTCTGCTGCCCAGGAGGGTCCCGTAGTGCAGGGGTTTGCAGATGGACACGTAGCGGTCGTAGCACATGATGGTCAGGAGGAAATACTCTGCTGAGATGAAGAACAGAAAGAAAAAGGCTTGTGCAGCACATCCAGCGTAGGAGATGTGTCTGGTGTCCCAGAGGGAATTGTGCATGGCTTTGGGGACAGTGGTGCAGATGGAGCCCAGGTCGCTGAGGGCCAGGTTGAGCAGGAAGAAGAACATGGGGGTGTGCAGGTGGTGGCCGCAGGCTACGGCGCTGATGATGAGGCCGTTGGCCAGGAGGGCAGCCAGGGAGATGGCCAGGAAGAGGCAGAAGTGCAGGAGCTGCAGCTGCCGCGTGTCTGCCAATGGCAGCAGGAGGAAGTGGCTGATGGAGCTGATGTTGGACATTTGCTGGGTCTTGGCATGGGGATCTGTAAAATAAATAATCATAGAATAGTTCAGATTGGAGAGGATTTAAGTATCCCAGCCCAGCTTGGTGGCACTTTCCACCCACTGCCTGCCCAGGGCTCTGCTGCCTGGAGCTGTCCCTGCCAGCAGCTGCTTCCCTGTGCCCAGGGCTGAGGCCTGCTTGTGCTGCCAGAGCCCAGCCCTGCCCTGGGGGCTCAGCTCTTCCCTGCACACCCCTCCCAGCACAGGACACTGCCCAGCGTCAGCTCTGCCTGTGCAGGCTCTGGTGGCAACATCACAGCAACCTAAGGAGGCTGGAAAAATTACACTGGTGTTGCCTGGAAGTGCTGATTTCTCTAACTACCTGCTTTATTAAGATCCGAGATAAAAAAAAAAAGTTTTTCCCAACCTGAACTGAGATGAATATCTATATGCAATTTCCCCATCTACGCAACACAGAGCAATAGAATATAAAATCAGGATTATCTTTTTTATGCACTCCTTGCCTCTCTGTGCTCCTTTTGTAATCTACCTAGAAATATTCTGGAGTTAAATGCTACTCTGGGAGCAGTCCTGAACAATGCACCATCCTCACCACACAAGGACAACACTTCCAAGCCTTACCAGCTGTCTCCTTCCACCCAGACCTTGTCCCCCAGTGCTGGGAGCAGCTCCCAGGGCTGGCTGAGAGCTGTCCCTGGCAGGCAGCAGAGTCCCTGCCTCAGCACAGCTCCCTGGGCTGCAGGACCCTGCTCTGCATGACAGCACTGGGCAACCCTGGCTGCTCTACACAAGAGATCATCAGAGAATGTACTCACACAGTCTGCAGGCATTGGGATGTTGCAGCTTTAGGAGATGACTGCAGGAGCTGCAGCTGCATTGTCCTGCAGCCAGAGGCTTCCTGTGTCAAGGGCTGGGAGTGATTCTGCCCCAGTCCCTTCTGAGCATCTTCCCAGCCCTGACTGATTGAAGCTCTCTGTGCCTCTGTGCTGTGCCTGGGGTGGCTGCAGGCAGTGCCCCAGCCCTACTGGGCTGGGAGAAGAGCTACTCATGAAGAGAAATGTGTTTTTGAAGCTCTTCTTGGTTGCCAGGATGGCCTTCTGTGCCAGGAGCCCAGCCCATCTCATCAGCACAGACACAGCACAAGGATTTTAATGACCCTCTCAGGGCGTTGGTGCTGTCTGCATCAGACTCAGTCCCGCAGAGTGTGCTTGAAAATCTTCTCAAGAACTCAAATTTTAATTGAAACACCGAAGTTTCTTCAAGTTTTAATAGGTCCCACTGAGGGACAGGACTGAGAAAGTGTCCCCAGGTTCCAGTTAGAGCAGAACACTGGAGGTAGTGATGACAGGTGGGGACAAACAAGGCAAAGGTGTCTCTGATGCTGAGCAAACCTGGATGTGTTTCAGGAATGCAAAGGGCCAAGGGCTGAGCCCCAGCCCCTGGCAAGGCAGATCCTGTCCCTCCCTCATTGCTCAGGGCTCTTCCCGGGCCACTGGGCTCTGGGCATGTGCAATGCCAAGGGCAGCACCATGGGGCGGCCCCTGCCAGGCTGCTGAGCAGGGACAAGGAGGCAATGAGGCCCCAGCACAGCAAGGCTCACTTGTCCCCTGCTGGCCTCAGGCCCAGGGCCAGCCTGCATGGCCCAAGTGCTGCAGGAGTTGGCTGTGTCAGGGCCTTTCAGCTGCTGCCCATCCCTGTGCCCTCTGCAGCCCAGGCTGTCCTACGGTGTCCATGCCCTGCGCCTCTGTCCCTGCAGGCTGTCGTCATCCCCCGGCTGCCCCACCTCGCTGGCCCCTTCCTTTGCTGACAGCTCTGCCTCCTGCCTGCCTCTGCCTGGACACACAGAGCCTTGGGCTGCTCCAGACTCCTTTTGGGGGATGTGTTGCACCCCAGCCCTGCCCTGGGAGAGAAATTCCTTTCTCCTTGTGTCAACTCTGGACCACCCTAGCTGCACTTGGCATTAATTCTTTCTTTCTGTGGCTCTTTTCCTCTATGTCAAAAGGATCCACCATCTCTGATCTTCAATCCCTCCCAGGGCTCTCCTCTGCCATCCTCAGTCTTCCACTCCACTTAGCTTCTTTGTCCCTATACAGTGGTCAAGTGCTTGAGTCCATGGGCACCTGGACAAGAGGTATGGTTCTTTTCTGTGGGAAGGAAACCACAGAATCCCAAAATTGAAAGATGACTGGCGTTCACCATATGCCAAGGTCAGCCAGACCTGTTTGTCTTGGCTGCATTTGTCTGGGAGCAATCCTTCAATAGATGAAATTTTGGAGGCCAAATTCTCATTTTTACCATGGGTACCTGGAAGAGAAGGATAGTTCTTTTCCATAGGAAGGAAAGCACAGCCCCTGTGTTTCAATGCAGCTGAGAGTGGCCCTCAGGAAGCCAAGGGAAGTTAGACTTGTCAGTCCAGGCAGATTTTATCTTGGAGCTATAGTTAGATAGATAGAATTTTGGAGATGAATTCCCAATTTTGGCCTTGGATGCCTCGACTTGAATGATTTTTTTTCTATGGGAAGAAAAGCACAGCCCCAAAGTGTTTCAAAGGCAGATGAGAGGTAGTCCCCAAGAGGCCAAGGCCAGCCAAAGCTGTCTGTCCTGGCAAGTTTCATATGGGAACAATCCTTGGATATACAGAATGTTGGAGGAGGGATCCCAGTTTTGGCCATTTGTGCCTGGAAGTGAAGGACAGTTTTGTTCCATGGGAAGGAAAGCACAGAGCCCCATTGCTCCAGGTCCATTGGAGAAGAAGTTCTCACCATGCCCAGGTCATCTGAACCTCTCAGGCAGCCCCCAGGAGCCCATGCCAGCCAGAGCTGTTCCATGTTCCCTTGGTTCCATGGGGCCCTGCCGTGTCACAAAGGCCTCGTGGTTCCTTGGGGCTCAGCAGTGCCACAGTGTCCCCTTGGTTCCATGGAACACCACAGCATCCCTGTTGTCCCCGTGGTTCCACAAGCCCTGCAGTGTCACAATGGCCCCTGGCTTCCATGAGCCCACGCAGAGTCACAATGGTCTCCATGGGAAGGGAAGCACTGAGCCCCAGTGGTTCAGAGGCAGATGAGACACAAGCACCAGAGACCAAGGCCAGCCACATCTGTCTGTCCTGGCAGGTTTGTCTGGGAGTAACACTTGGATATAGAGAATTTTGAATGTGGAATGCCAATTTTGGCCATTTGTGCCTGGACAAGCAGGACGAGTCTTTTCCATAAAAAGGAAAGCATGGAGCCCCAGTGTTTGGAAGGCAGGTGAGAGCTGGCCCTCAGGAGGTAGAGCCAGCCAGTCTTGACAGAATGGCAGCTTTTGTCTGGGAGCAATCCTTGGATATATGGAATTTGGGAGGAGGAATCCCAATTTTGGCCATGGACACCATGTCAAAATGGATGGGTTTTTCCATATGAAAGAAAAGCAGAAAGTCCAAGTGTTTTGGAAGATGAGAGGTGGCCACCATAAGCGAGGGCAGCCAGACATCTCTCATAGCATCTTGTGTCTTGGAACAATCCTTGGATATACAGAATTTTGGAAATGGAGTCTTAATATTGGCCATGGGCATCTGGAAATAAAATATGTTTAATTCCATAGGAAGAAAAGCACAAAGGCCCAGTGTTTTGAAGGCAAATGAGAGCTGGTCCCTGGGAGGTCAAGCCAGGCAGATCTATCTTTCCTGGCAGGTTTCATCTGAGTACAATCCTTGGATATATGGAATTTTGGAGGCCAAATCCCAATTCTGGCCATGGGACCTGGAGGAGAAGGACAGCTCTGTTCTATAGGAAGGAAAGCACAGAGCCCCAGAGCTCCACAGGCAGAGGAGAAGCAGCCCCAGCCGTGCCAAGGTCAGCTGAACCTCTCAGGCAGCCCCTGGGAGGCCAGGCCAGCCAGAGCTCTTCCATGTTCCCTTGGTTCCATGGGGTCCCTCAGAGTCACAAAGGTAACACTTTTAAAACCTGCCATTGACTAGTTCCTAATGCCAGTAAAGATGACTGTAGGGGCTGTTTTAACTTTGTCAAATCACTTGTTGCAGTGCCCAACTTATTCATTAATATTTCTGAATTGATTCCATTTGAGACTCTCAATCCTGCTCCTCATATTCCAGTTAAATCTCTTTGTATTCTGCCCCTGAATTGTACTTGCTTTTGTAACCATGTTGCCCAGCCCTCAAAGGATGTCTTTAGGAAAGAGGAGCAGGCTGGCTGAATTTCAGAGATATTAGTTTGCATTAGTCATTCAACACACTTGAGAGACCACTCGGGGTTAAATAACAGTGGTTGTTGGCCTGTGTTCCTTATTACATAGGGGCCAACTTCATAAATTTTAGGTTCAATCTTAGGTGGTGTGGTCTGGGCTTGGGTACTAACACAGGTTACAGTAGATTCAATTGTTGTAATAGGCATGGCCTTTAATTTAAATTTAAATGAGAGCCCAGTAGTGTCATGGCTCCAAAGGCCACATCCACAGTCTGTACTAATGTAAAATTATACCAACAATCTAATTTACTTAGACCATTACAAATCTCCAGGTGCTTGTCTGTGGGAGAAGTTGAAACACTAATTTGAATTGTGTTCTCATGCTGAGTCCCACTAATCATTCGGGACCCTATTCTGATTGTTTCTCCTATAGTCCCTTGAAGGGACCACGACCTTTGCTTTTGCCATTCCTGCTTTTCATATACCCGGTTTTTGTGCATGACCACAGTTGATAGGTTTAAATCTTTTCTATCAGAACACTTTCCCATGGATCCAGTGTACTGAATGAAAGCTTGGGACCAAGGCCATTCAGCATTATTCTGGCTAGAGGTGCTTTCCAATTCTTGGATTACGCTTATGACTACAAGCAAAACAAACAAAACTCTTCTATTGACTAGATTTCTGCAAACTAAATTACTGAATATTCCCAACCACAATGTACTCATTTTGCTCAAGGAAGTTTTAATTTCATTTCATTGTCACCCAGTGTTAATTTCCAAGGGGCACTGGAGCCTTTTTCACTCAAGAATGGTCAATCCAGGCACTCTGCTCCTTGATCATAACTGCAATGAAGGTGGTGAGAAGCACCTGAATGGTCCTTCCCACTGTGGCTACAAAGTTTTTCTGTAAGAGACTTAACATATACATAATCTCCAGGCTGTATGTCATGCACTGGTCCATCCAGCCCTCTGCCCCGAGTTCCAGCCACATTTTTCTCAATTTCTCTGAGTTGCTTACTTAAGGCTATTGTATAGGCAGGCAACCTCTCTTCCCCCACTTGGGTAGACAATCCCTTTTGCACTCCTATGGTCTCCCATAAATCATTTCAAAGGAAGTTAGATTTTCTTTGGCTCTAGGCTTGGTTTGGATCCACAGCAATGCCAGTGGGAGAGATTGAGGCCAGGGTAAATTAGCTTCTTGTCCTAGCTTAATTAAATGATATATTTTTTCAACTTGGCCACTTGACTGGGGATGATATGGAGTATGGAGCTCCCAGTCTATGCCCAAGTGATGACTGATTTGTTGTACTATTTTTGAAATAAAATGTGGCCCTCCATCTGAAGGTATTGTGGCTGGAACTCTGAAGTGTGGGATTATCTCTTGTAACAATACCTTGGTTACCTCTCAGGCTTTGTCAGTTCTGGTGGGAAAAGCCTCTGGCCACCCTGAAAAGGTGTCTGTTAACACCAGCAAATATCAATACCCTCCTTTTCTTGGTAGTTCTGAAAAGTCAATTTGCCACTGTTGCCCAAGACCATGGCCTTTTCCAATTTGACCAAGTTTTGGGTTGGGGATATTCTTGGGTTTGGTCTGGAGCCAAATGTCAGACTGCTGGGCTACCTGAACGATAATAGAGTATAAATTTCTGGCAGTAATCTTTTCAGTTAGATAGCTATACAGGCCATCTGTTTCCTGGTGTGTTTTCTGGTGCTCTTCCCTGACCAATGACCATAACAGGTGGGAAGGGATGACCATTGTCCCTTCTGCAGTAACAGCCCATCCCTCTTGGTTATACGTTCCTCCTTGATCCTTAATTCGTTTTCTATCCCTTCTGGTATATACTGGCTTACCTTCAAGGGAGAACAGTCCATCTGGAATTAAAGCTTCCTCAATCATCATCTCACCTTTTGCTGCTTCTTTTGCCTCTCTGTCTGCCAGCTCATTTCCTTCCTCCAGTTCTGAGCTCACATTCTGGTGTGCCTTAATGTCCATAATTGCTACCTGCTCAGGTAGCTGAACTGCTTTCAGTAGCTGCAATATTTCCTGTGCATGTTTGATGTTTTTCCCTTGTGAGTTTAACAGTCCTCTTTCTTTCCAGATGGCTCCATGTGTGTGTACAACCCCAAATGCATATCTTGAGTCTCTATAAATATTTATTTTCTTTCCTTTCATGATCTCTAAGGTGCGGATTAGAGCAATTATCTCAGCTTTTTGTGCAGAGGTATCTACTGGCAAGGCTCCAGGTTCTGTTACCTCTTTGCAGGTGGTAACTGCATACCCACCATGTCACTTTCCACTGACAACGTAGCTGCTTCCATCAGTGAACCAGGTTTGGGTGTCATCCAAAGGGGTGTCTGTCAGATCTGGGCAGCTGGAGTAGGAGGCTTTGATAGTCTCCAGGCAGTCATGGTGTAAAAAAAGCACTTTTCTTGATTTCGACTAAGAAAAGAAGCTGGGTTGATAATGTTAGTCACAATTATCTCTACATTGTCTTGTTCTACCATAATGGCTTGGTATTTCAGGAACCTTTGTGGGGAGAGCCAGTGCCCGTCCTTTACTTCCAGGACTGCAGACACTGTGTGAGACATCAATACAGTCATTTTCTGTTCCAGGGTGAATTTGTATGCCTCTTGAATATTCAGCACCACTGCTGCAAGGGCTCTGAGGCATCCCAGCCATCCCTTGGCTGTTGTGTCCAGTTGTTTGGAGAAGCAAGCAACTGCTCTCTGGTATGGACCCAGGTCCTGGGCCAGTATCCCCAGGGCAATTCCCTGCTTCTCATGGGAAAACAGAAAGAATGGTTTACTCACATCTGGGAGTCTGAGAGCCAGAGCTGACATTAGAGCATTCTTCAGCTGGAGAAATGCCCGAGTGGCCTCTTTTGTCCCCTGGAGTTCTCTGTTCCCATTTGTAATGAGCACGTACAGGGGTTTCATAAGTACACCATCATTATAAATCCATAATTGGCACCACCCTGTCATTCCTAAGAATGTTTGCAGTTCCTTCACTGTTTGAGGCTTTGGGGTTTTGCAGATCTCTTCCTTGCAATCTTGCCCTACAGTCTGATGTCCCACACTAATTTCATAACCCAGATAAATTATCTTTCACTTCACTGCCTGGGCCTTTTCTTTGATACCCTGTATCCCTCAAGTCCTAGAAAGTTTAGGAGGGTTACTGTCCAGGCTGCACATGCCTCTTTCATCTGGGTGGCTATGAGGAGATCATTCCATGTACTGCAGTAGCTTTCCTTCTTCTGGGGGAGCCTCCCAGGATCCCAGATCTTTGCATGTTCTCCAAACAGGGTAGGAGAGTTTTAAATCCCTGAGGCAACACCATCCATGTGAGCTGGGATCTGTGCCCACTTTTAGGGTTTTCCCATTCTAATGCAAATATTTTTGGCTGTCTTCATGTAGAGGGAGGCAAAAGGAGGCATCTTTCAAGTCTAAAATGGTAAACCAAGTTAGCTCTGGTGTTAGGCACGTTAGCAAAGTGTATGGGTTTGTTACCACAGGATAGAGATCTTCAGTTATTTTGTTAACAGCCCTTAGATCCTGTAGTATCTGATATGACCCATCAGGTTTTTGGACCAGTAAAACGGGAGTGTTAAACTCAGATGGACACTCTTTTAATAACCCTCTTTGCAAAAGGTTTTCAACTATTGGAATAATTCCCTCCCTGTTTTCCCTTTTCAAAGGGTACTGTTTAATTCTAACTGGTTGTTTTCCTTCCTTCAGTTTAATTACTATAGGAGATGCATTTTTCGCCCTTCCTGGTACAATAGAAGCCCACAGTCAAGGAAATACTTGATTCATTATTTCTTCACTAATTTCTCCCTCCATTTGAATGGCTGTTAACATTAAACTTAATGCCTCTATGTGCTGGTCATCATTTACTTCCAGAATAAATTCCCCGTTTTTAAATTTAATGATTATTTGTAATTGTTCTAACAAGTTTCTCCCCAAAAGATGTCTTGGGGAACTAGGCAGCTATGAGAGATTTATGAATAGCCCATTGCTTTCCAAGCCTATACTTTTGTTTGTAAAAATATGCTTTTTCAGGTTGGCCAGTTGCTCCTATTACTGTAACATAATCCTTCCCCACAGGTGCCAGTGTTTTATTCAGAGCTGAATATGTTGTCCCAGAGTCAACCAGGAATTCCACCTCTTTCTCTTTTTCCCCCAGCTTCAATTTTATCACCAGTGGATCTTCTGGGGTGAGATCTACTGGTCCTCCTCAGTCTTCTGTCACATGTCCAATCACTTTTCCCTTTTCCTGGTCTCCCTTTACCTGAAGGCCAGCCCATCTTTGTTCTGGGCATTGATTTTTCCAGTGACCACAATTCTTACAGATCACACACTGGTCTCTGCCCAACCAGGATGGGCCTTGTCTAGGTGGTCCCTGTCTGTGTCTTCCTCTCTCCCCCTCGCTTATGACAGCTACAAACTTCCTTCTTCCTTCTTCCCAGTTACTAAAGATGTTCCACACCTCATTCACCAGAGTCTCTAAGTTCCTTCAATCCACCCCCTGTATCTTTTGAAGTTTCCATCTTATGTCACCCGTAGGTTGCCCCAGGAATAAACTGACTGGCTGCTGTGTCCCTGTGTCAGACCCAGGCTCCAGTGGTGTGTGGCAGCCATTGCATCCCTTCATCGATTGAGGAATTCAGATGGTGGCTCAGAGGGCCCCTGCTTAATTTCATACAACACTGACCATTTTGTAGTTTTGGGAATGGCCTTTTCAATTCCCTTTGCAATCCACTCCTGATAGCTTTAAACTTTTTCAATTCTGCTGATCTGTTTGGGTCCCACTGTGGATTTTGGAGTGGGAAATAATCTTTAAGATACAATTGTTGCTTTTCATAATAATCTCCTGACAAATCCCCTGCCATTTTTATAATTAATTGTTTCTCTGTCTCAGTCAGTGCATCCAATAATAATTGCATATCCTTCCAATCTGGATTATGTTATTTTATTATAAATCACAGACATTTAGCTGTGTTAACTGGATCACTGTGGTAATTTCTAGCAACCTTTTCCCATGCCTCCAAGTCGATTGTGGAGAAGGGAACTTTAACCAATACCATTCCTCCCTCTGGTCCCCCTGCCTCTCACAGAGGTGCCTGTAATATGTGTGCCTGTTAGCTGAGTTGTGATTGTTTTCTTAAAGAGCCAAGAAGCTAATATTTGCTATAAAGTTGTTTATTGCAAAGGCACATCAGTCTCAAAAGGCAAAGAGTCACAAGCGTTCAAGTCCATGCTAAAGTTTTGGTATAGAGTCCTAAATAGGTAAAGTCCCAGTCAGAAGCAGAAGCTGCTCCCAAAGGTCCTGAAGGGCCGATGTTGCTGGGGCAGCTCCTCTCTTCTTTGGGTGATAATGATGGCCGTGAGAAGTGAGAGGGCAGGAACAAAATCAAAAGGCAAGAAGCAAAAGGTGAGTCTCTCCCCAGTGCATAGATTCTTATATCCAAACTTCCCAACAAGCTAAAGACACAAACTCAAACCTAGTTCTAGTTTCTTAGCACACCAGCTATGTATAAACTACATATATGTTCTATCTTGTTCTATCTAAAAAAATGTAAGCAATATTCATAGTATAGTTTTATTATGTCTAAAACTATGTTCCTGGAGCCTCCACAGAAACACTAGTATCTAAGGCTATATTTTTCAACCCTCACTAGAACTCATGCTTCTACACTGGTCTCTGAGATCTTTACTACCTAAAAGCACTTAAAACTTCTTCTTACTTATTCTAAAACTTAAACTTACCCCTCTACTTTATGTGTGAGTGGCTTAATATACTTGAATCCATCCAAAGGTTTTAATTCAATCCCTGCACTCTGATTTCTCTCTGAAGAATTCGGAGAGACCCTTGACTTACAGACTCCAACATCTGTTGTCTAGTCTGGTGTGTGATCAGAGGGGGGTCAGCATCCTCTGAGTCTGCATCCTCATCCCTTTCCTGTCTTATGTGTGGAGACCTGAGCAAATCGTCTGCCAGATCTTGTTCCTGGGCCACAGGCTGATAAACCTTATCAGATTATGTGCATCTTTGCCCTATACTACACACTGAACAACACTGCTTGAGCTTTCCTCTCTTAGTCTTATTCTGCTTCTCTAGGGTCAATACCAGAGGGTCAGATGGAGCCCTGAGCCCACAGTCCCTCTGCCATTCGGGGTGATTTTGAAGGGAGAAATCATATCTGCATATGATACCTCTGTCCACTTCCCTTCCCTCCCAAGAAATAGCATGAGCTGTAATAGCGTGTTAAAATCCAAAGTTCCACTGGGTGGTCACTTCACTCCATTGTCCAATTTATATAAAGGCCACCAGGCCTTGCAGAATCTAATAAGATCTCTCTTGTTTTCTGGGCCTCCTGGTGCAGCAACGTTTTTCCAATGTGCAATAACACAGCCTAATGGACTGGCCTCTCTTTACTTTGTCCAGTTCCCATTATCTTCTCCTTGTCTTGTCTTGTTTCCACCCAAACTTTTCCTCACACAATTTCATTGTTCTTTTCCAATTTTCTTCCCACACATTACCCCAATTTGCGGGCATCCAATATTACTTTCCACATACTAATTTCAGAATTTTAGGTTCAACACTGACTTGGTTAGGATAGTTTTGCAATTCACACTTGGGGCATACATCCTGCTGGTTATTAGAGCAACAATACCAACGTCTTTCACAATCTCTACACTGT